>NC_083636.1:36432330-36514830 GCF_963576545.1 Limanda limanda | reverse complement strand
GCGTCTTTTATACCACCTGGGGAAAGGAATGTGCCGGGTCGCCTATTGAGTCTGTCTGGCTGTGTCACCGAGTAGTCATACACCAGTGTGTGTGCGTGTGTGTGTGTGTGTGTGAGTCAAAGAGAGGTCAGTCAAAGAGAAAAGGGTTAGAGCATCACACACTGTGCAGAGAGACAGTGGAGGGTTGAGGTCACTTGGTGAAGGGTCATGTGGTCTGGATTGACTTGAAAACATTTATGGCCACACGCTGACTGTATAGGAACACAAATATATAACACACACACACACACGCACACGCCAACGCCCCTGCACTTAAAAGACCCTCCGTGGAAGTGGATGGATTATAATGCAGAGCTCAGCACCTTTAGCAGCTACGTGAGGCGCATACACACACACACTCGCACACAAAGGGGAGAAAGGAGATTCTTTCAGCTGCTTCTCTAAGGTTGAAAAACACTAGAACTTCTCCACAGGTAGAAAACAACTCATTACAAGCACTTTCATTCTTAAATCGATAATCCTCCACTCGCTGGAGTGGGACTTTGGATGAGGTAAGCTGCCACTGACTAGTCTGGCATCCATCTAAGTGGGTGTGTAAGTTGTGACTAGTGATAGATGCAGAATGTGACATTTATATGAACAACTTGCGTGTTTATACGGTGAAAAACCTATGATTCTCCGTTAATAAAGTTTTTGTGTTTGATGCAAAGAAAAAAAGAGGGTGGGATTAAATGATTTGAAATAAACACAAGTATACAATATTTTAATTGTGTCTCTGTCTTTTGTATTTTCTGTTTTATCCGTTCTTGTTTTGTTTTTCCTTTGGCATGTTTGCAAAGTTCTTTAGCGCATTTATGTTGTTTCTAATGTGCAGTAGAAATAAATCTGACTTGACTTGACCATGCATGTAATAGTTAATAAATTAATTAGTGGTGAGAACTCTTACTACAGTATTCCTTATTAGAGGTTGTTATGATACATCAGCAGGATTTTCCATTTAAATGTCACATTTATCTTATTTTTTTATACGACTTCTAACATTTCAATGATTTTCTTGCTCTCTTTGCAAAGTTTAACTCTTTTGCTAAATGTTTTTCTGGAATCTGTCTGGTTCTGGAACAAAACGTCTGCTCGGATCTCAGGCTTTTCCTCAAGGGACACAGATGACACAGCTGGGATTTAGGGGAGGGGGCTAGCAGGGTCTTTAAATGCTGGGGGGGGGCTGCCAGTTGGTCAGCCATGTAATCAGAGTTGAACTTGAAGAAGGAAAGAAAGTGATGTCCAGCACAAGATGTGTGTGTGAGGTGGGGGGGGGAGGGTGGTCTTCTGTGGGAAGGACAATAGTCAGTGGCAGCAGCAGCTGACCAGAATCCCTTCTTCTTTTGTCATCCTGCATAATGACATCTCCACCACACACACTGTCTCTCCCTCTCCCTCCCTCCCTCGCTCCCTCCCTCTTTACCAATTCCTGCTCATCCTTCTTCCATCACCATCCTCTCTCTCTCTCTCTCTCTCTCTCTCTCTCTCTCTGCACCTCTCTCTCTCTCGCTCTGCATCTCTCTCATGCCTCTTTCTTGAAATCAATTTTCTCTTTTCACAAAACATGTGTTTTTATCATTACATATGATAATGTCTTTAAAATTTGTCTTGTAAATGTTTCTTCGTATGTGTTCATATACGGGTTTGTACATATACATGTGTGTGTGTTTTGTAAGGAATGTAACCCCGGAGACACTGTCCAGACTCAGTAAATATCTCGGCCACAGTCCATATGTTCAGTGTTTATGTCCAGCTCCCATCTGTGTGCAGCCTGTGTGTAATGACATCTGTTTCACTTTAATCACGAAAGAGACATCACTTCACTGATAAGCCCGACAGAGCACAAATACATTCAGCAAGTACTTGTTCTGCATAAAAACGTCCTGTATGCCTTATCATTATCATTATATAGTACTCTTTAATACTCATGCACTAATGTGTTAGCAGTATTTGAATGTTTTATTTGGCTGAGATTGAGTAGTTATAGCTTTAATTGCTTCTAATATAGATTTACAAGTACAATACTTGCAACAATAAACAATATCCACACACTCATTCGTTTCGGCTGCTAGAAGAGAAGTGGTCCCAGGAGATGGAACCGGAGAAGGTGTCACAGTCAGTGGACGTGTGAAGGCCTGGGTGAGGGTGAACCAGGCTTTCTGCAGAGCATGGGGAAATCTGGAGGCCTGTGTGTGTGTGTGTGTGTGTGTGTGTGTGTGTGTGGATGTTCTTGAAAGTTAATAAAAAAACTTTTCTTTCCTTCTAACCTGTTTCCATTTCAGAGGAATCAGAAGTCTGAACATCAGTCGTCCTGCAGAGCACATCACACGGTGGAGCCGACAGCATTTTTTTAAAGTAGAAGTGATTCTGATGGCGAGTATCTATCGGTCGGTGAGATATCGCTCAGAGAGACGAGCAGAGGTCAGCAGATGATGAGACAAACCAGCTGAAGGGCTGAGGGGATTTTCTTCCTGTCTGTAGCTCGGCCGTCCGTGTAAGGTACTGGAAAGTTTTGTGCATGACCGATTGAAGTTATCGCTTCCTCTCAGTCTTCGTGGGAACCTGCTGAATTTCTTTTCCTCTTCTCACTCTGTCTATTCTCGTGGTGTAAGAAAACCGAGGTGTCAGAGTTTGTCCCACTGAATGTGCATGAATGTGTGTGTGCTACAAACCAGAGAAGTATGTGCCTGTGATTATCCGTGTGTGTGTGTGTGTGTGTGTTTGCACTTGTTTGGTTGCCCCCCTCCCTCCCAGCGCCAGGTGATATGGCCTGGTACGGAAGGTCACCGCCGTGATGTCACTTCCCCTTCCTCTCCGGATATTCCCAGCATTCTACTGCCAGCAACCGGGAACTCTGGGAACTAAGAGCAGGAAGCCTGGCTCCTTCGCAGGAGCAAGAGAGAGAGAGAGAGAGTGTGTGAGTGAGAAAAGAGAGAGCGAGAGCTAGCACAGTGATGAGGTTATATGTTGATGTTACAGCAGTGAATGACTCATTTACTGTAAAAGAAACATAAACAGTGAGGAGAGAGTTAAAATGGACAGAGATGCACTAATTACACAGGGATGAGGAAGTGTGCTGTTGTGTATTGTTTTTATCTTTTACTGTGTAAATGTGTGAATGTTGTTTTCACATAAGTATCACATTGAAACTGTGTGAAATACATGTGAATCATCTGTAAATAGACAAATATCTCCCCCTACTGGTTATATTCACACAATGACATGCTGCACATTTTGCATGTACCCACAGACCCAAGAGATTTATATAATAATAATAATAATGGTTTGAGGTGTTGTTATTGCCCCGGATAAGGAAATACGTCAATTTTTTATATGTAATGAGGGAAATGCAGGAGTAGATATTTAGTTTTGTAGATAAACGCACAGTATGTTAACCCCTCCATATACCATAACAGCAAAAAACAGCAATAATAGATAGAGAACATAAAGAAATCAACTATATTTAATCTTTTACAGGTGAGTTCTCTAGAAAGCAACTTGAAACAATAAAAAACACCAGTCAAACTGATCATGTCTTTTTATTAGTGATCGGTTTTTATGTGACTTCTCATATTTGAAATGCACTGGGACACTTCTTTATTGTGCTGTTGGCTCAAGTCTCTGCTCAGTGTGACGAGTTCAGACGAGCTGAGATGTTTCTCCTCTTCTCGCTCAACTTGCAGTCAGGAGCTCTCCATCTGCCAAAGAGAAGAAAGATGGGTTTTCCATTGGCTGGTGTCTGTGTCTGCTTCTATTTACAATCTGCTCTTGGTTGCTATTCTGCATTTTCTGTATTTCTATCGGACGTCTCACCATCTTTAACCACGCCGCAGTACTCCTGACACTCTGCCCTGCTGTAGAACTGGTTGGCGTTGGCCTGGCAGATGCCGTCCTTGTAGGGCATGCATGTACCAGTGACGGAGTCGAAGGCCCAGATGGTCGGCTGACCTGTGCAGGGCTCGGGGTCCATGGGCAGACGGCATACAGCTGCAGAGACAGAGCAGATCAGATACTTGCACCTATTCAACTTTCCCCAAGTCATCTCACTGTATTCTGGTTCAGTGGATGTGCTTTGACACCGATGCTCTGTGTGATGCGTGTGTTTTTCCCCTCCTCACCCTCAGTGCGACATCTCTGCAGACACTCTCTCATAGTTTCAAAGTTGTTCTGGTTGCCCAGACACCCTCCGTAGGTGAAGAGCTCACAGCGCATCGAGGTGGAGTTGTAGAAGTAACGCCGAAAGAACCCAAAGCAGGGTCCGGACTCTGGTGCCGCTTTGCAGGCCTCTGAGGAGGCAGAGTCGTGGATGAAGGGGTGGAATGGAAACAGTCATTACAACAAAGAGAGAGAGAGATCTAGTTGTGTCGTTATCAAAGCTCATTTCTTACCGCTGTCATTGAACAGAGGTGACATATCCCCGGATCCCTCCTCCTCTGCAGGAGCCAGAGACGGCACCACCTGTCTCCTCAGCCGCTGCTGCGACACACACACCCTGGTGTTATCTGGGCTGTTTCGATTTTTTTGATTTCTTTCATTGAATTAATTTGTTATCTTGACTTTTGTGTTTTGAAAAGTGTATATTTATTACTTTTTTCTCTGGCTGAGATGGTGGTTCGTTCACCTGCTCTCCAGGAACACAGTCACCTACACAGAGAAATAAAAACACATCATTAGGCTCCTTTAACATCTTCATTTGTCTTTTGTGTTTTTGTTGTGTTTACATTTTGTGTTGTCTGGTAGAGAAACATCTCTTTCCCAATGAAATGAAAGTCACCCATGACTTTTTGTCTTTATGCATTATTATGCATTATGCAGAGAGCGAGGTTCAGGAGCTGAAACTGTCCGGCTTTAATATGTGTGACAATTGTCCTGAACTTTTCAAGCTTTTATTTTTTCACACTCTAGATTAATGTCGACTTCATAACATGGGTAGAATTTCTCTTTTGGAGGATTTCTTCGACTGAAGTGATCAGTGTTTGGTACCGAAAGTGTTCACAGTAAAATCAAGGAATAATTGCATTTTGTTGACTTAAATGTCAATATTAAGTAGTTTAGGTGAAATGTCAATAGTATTGAGATAAATATGTGTTTCTGAGTTGTGTTACCTTTGTCCTGCTTGATGATAACGGTGTCGTCACTCATTCCCTGTTGTCTGACCAGAGTTTTGAAGTCATCCAGCACAGTGTCTCTCACAGACATCGTCCGACCTGAAGAGGTAAGAATAGAACCCAGTGTTGAGGGTTTGAGGGAGAAACATCTTCTCAGATTCATCCACTAATCACCGTCACCTAGTTAATTCTTAATGAAACGACAGATTTCACTTTGTAGTCAAAGTCTGCAAACTATCATCATAAAGTCTTATTATTCATCTTTATCTTTACACAGGAAGATGGAGTAGTCTCCCATAAATCTGAAAAACAATAACACCAATCAATACTATTCCATCACTTTTATAATAACAGCAAAAATACAACAGTGGAAGAAAGAGATATCTGTTTTCGCTCACTGTACAGCTTGAGTGAGGTGCTGTTCTCCCCCGATGCTTTCAGTTTGCTCATTATTATTATGGCATACTCGTCGTAGTTGGTGTGAACCACGTAGGCGTCCACGTCTGCGTCCCACCCTGCAGGAGAGAGAGAGAGAGAGAGAGAGAGAGAGAGAGAGAGAGAGAGAGAGAGAGAGAGAAAGAGAGAGAGAGGGTGAAGACGAGCATAACTTCATCAGATTGAACTTAAACAGACTGAGAGAGAGAGAGAGACACCTACTGTCAATATGGTAGAAGATTCGTCCTGGTGTGCTGGTTAATTCATATTCTCCAGACATCTCCACACATGTTCCATGTCTACACACACACAAACACACACACGCGCAAAATAGAAGAGAACAACACATTTTATGTTTGCATGTTTCATGTTCACAACTTTGATTTCCTCTTTGCATCATGTATAATGTATCGAGAGCATCCCACTAACTCTGTCTAATCAAACATCTAAATATATGGGATGAAATCAACTACAGATTCTGCCTGTATATTTATATATATAAAACGCTATCCCCATGTAATGATATGTTTGATATTGACATAGTTTTTCCATCTGATTTCTACCAATTTAGCCTCAGTTCCCTAAACTATTTCATGACTGTTGCTGAAATTTTATGTCGCAATAATTGCATAATATTTGTCAGATACTTTTCTTATTTGAATCTGTTTGATGAGCAACTATATCCTTTGAAATAGTTCATATTTCCCTGTGTATGTGTGTGCGTGTGTGTGTGTGTGAATGAGATACACACTCTTGTCACCAACCTGAGTTTAGATTTTGTCACCTTGAGTTTGTTTCCAATGTCTTTTTCCAGAACCAGTTTACCAATGGCTGCATCTGCCCTGTGACTCTGCATATGGGGGCAGCTGCTCGTCACAGCAACATCATGCCATGTTCCCACAAACTGTTTAAAAAGTGAGGACATTAAAGTTAGCTATTTGAAAAGAAATCATGTTGAACCAATCTAGAACACACACGTTCAAAGCGCTGAAAATAAGCATGGCTGTTGCCCTGGATCAATAAAACCTCTGCAGGGGGAACTTTACCCTCAGATTTTTTTATTCTTAACTGAAAAATTGCAGATTTTAAGTAACAGATAAGGGACGTATACGTTTTATTCAACACAGACGTGATATGATCAATTAATGCAATACAATTACCCGAGTTTAATGCATTTATACGTTACTTTTCCACCATGTAACTAAACTTTTAAAACATTTTTGATGCTTAAGAATTGGAGGTTTTATTTTCTGTCTGTCAATATGTCGACAGTTGTCATTTCATCCATAAATTGTTAATAAATGTATGTAGAACACAGAGGAAGTTCAAAAGTGCCTTTAAGTACTTCTACATTTAAACTTAATTTACTGAATATATACATTTAAAGTAACAGAATATTACAAACAAAGGAGTAAACAAAATAAAAAGCAAAACAGCAGATGTCAGCCGCTCACCCGGTTCAGATCAAAGTTCTCCTGAGTTGGGTAAAGAGGTTCAGGGAGCACAGGGAGGCCCTGGAGGGAGCAGGTCCAACCCAGGAGCAGCAGAGGAACCAGAACCACTGTTGTCTTCATCATATCAGCCGTCTGTCCACTTGTCTCTAAGAGGATAAAAGTCTGACACAGTGAATCCCAGGAAAAAGTTTCAGCTCTTCAAAAGGAGGACAGGACATTGACCTGTTTTGTGTGTGTGCTGCGGCCCCCGCGTGTACACAATCCAACAAACCAGAAGAAAACAAACAAGTTACAGAGCAAAGTTCTGCTTGTGTGCGTCTTTCTGTCTGATTCGCCCGATCAGCTGACCTCTTCAACAACATCAACAAATCCATATATGTCTTCATCTAATGAGCAACGGCCACAGGATCATTTATCCTGTTATATCCACACATCACAAACAATAATTCTGGTTTTCGAGAGAAAAAAAGCTTCTTCTCCAATTTTCTGAAGCAATGACATTATTTTCAAAAAATTAAGTACATTTTCTGAATGAGCAAGACAACTTTCTGTTTTTGAGAAAAAAAAACTGCTTTTTTCAGAAATAATATAATTTCTGTTTCCATGAGGAAAGAAGGTCTGCTCTGTTTTTCTGAATCAATTTAATAATATCCTGCTTTCATGAGAAAAACCTCCTGCTAAATATTTTTTTAATTATCAAGATAATTTTTCCCTTTTCATTAGAAAGAAAATCCTTAATTTGTCTGAATAAACAAACCAATTTTACATTTTTATTCATAATAAGTTAATTCGGAAATAAAATCTTTATTTCTACCCCAAAAATAAATAAGAAATACAAATTCAATTCAGTTCTTTTATTTAGAATACATACTTACAAAGTGGCATGGCATGATGTCAAAATACACAGCAGAAAGGCATGAATAGTTCTATGGGATGTTCCAGTAGTTTTTTATTTATTTCATTTTCAGTATTATCTGAAAGGTCAGTTGCACTCAACGGAATCACCTTTTTGGCAAAGCAGCTACATCACAGATTCATTTTAACAAACCCAACGTTTTGTATCCATAAGAAATCTGGAATAAAGATGTTTAATCAATTAAGGAAATTGTTTTTCTTGCTCAGTTGATTTGATTTGATGAGTCATTGATCGTGTGACCTCAGGATCGTGTGATGATCGTCCTCCTCAGTCTGTCGACGAGACTTCTCATCTTGTATCACTTAACAAACATTTATTAATGTGCTCAAATTCCACAGAAATGCAATGTGTTATATTTTACACTTTTTTTAACGTAAAAACAATAATACAGACAGTCACCATGCCTCTCTCCATAGTTGTACATTATCAGAATTTGTTTTCTAAAATAAAAATAAAAGGTTCTCTCCGATGTTCAGATATAATGAGAGTCCACAGGCGACACCACATTTCTCTTGGACTTCTTGGGAGCAGAAATCTGAATGATGGATGCACAAGAATCCCAAAACATGTGAATGAGCACTTTTCATTTGCAGACACAGATGTGTGGTTTCAATATCTGCATGTGACATTTCTGGTTTACCTGATGCTCAGTAGTGGGCTCTGGCTCCCGCGCACGTGGAGCACACTCATCTGGGAAGACAGGAAAGAGGCAGAAGAGGGTTATTTGTCATACATTTATCTATGTAAAAATAAATAAATATAAATCGTAACTTGAATCTAATACCTGCAGCACAGGCATGTCAGTGGCCAACTGAGAAAACATATCATTAAAAGTACCTTTTTTGTGATTCTTGATGATGGCCTCATCACTCAGTCCATGTCGTCTCACCAATGTTTTGTAGTTGAGGCGCACGGCAGGAGTCACATCCACAGTCCGACCTGAAGAACATCAGTAACACACACTGGTTTAAATATCCAAGGAAAAAACTAAAACACTGAACTGTGCTGTGCCCTTCGCCACAAACTGAGACTCTGACACATGCAGAACCGAGATATGGAGTCGCTGATGGGCGACTAAATGAAACACCTTCATTAAAATCAAGATTTCTCCAGGTTTTTGTTCAGTTTTAAAAGCAATTTAATTCTGACTTGAAACCAGAGCTTAAACGAACGTTTATTTATTGATGGTCATTGGATGATTTGTTGTTTGGTCTTTTAATTAAGACTCAAACTGATAAAACTACTAATAACTATTAATATTAGCAGCTAAAACCGATTGTACTTTCATTATCTGTTAATCACTGATTTGTTGTTTGGTCTTTTTTAATTTTCTAAATCTTAAACTGATGAATTGATTATTAAAAAATATTGGTAGCTAAAACTAATGATTACTTTCAAGATTGTGTTACTCACTGTAAAGTTTGATGATGGTGGTTTCATTTCCCGATGGTTTCTCTGTGCTCAGCAGAAACATCAACGCGAACTCATCGTAGTTGGTTTCAACCACGAAGGAATCTACATCAGCATCAAACCCTGCAGAGAGGACAGAGTTCAACGGGGGACAGATCTGTGGACACATCTTAGTAGAAGATTTACCAAACATGCTGCATTGAAGTTTTAACCAAAACCTTGTCAATGAGGTGTGAAATATGCTGAATGAAGAAGCTAAGAAACATACTGAAATTACGGTGGAAGAATCGTCCTGAAGTGTCGGTCAAATGGTAAACTGTGGACTTCTGCTGACACGAGCCATTCCTGTATCCAGGGGAACACACACACACACACACACACACACACACACACACACACACACACACACACACACACACACACACACACACTCACACTCACACGCACACGCACACGCACACGCACACGCACACGCTCACGCACACGCACACGCACACGCACACGCACACACACACACACACACACAGATAAACAGGTGACACTGAGTTTAGCATTGTCCAATCTGTGTGTGTGCTTGAGTCTGACCTGACAGAAGTTGCCGTCATTGTGAAGTTGCCCTGAGAAGCAACACGTTGCAGCTGCAGTGCCAGGACGACAGGGTTCCCCCTCTTCCGCTGCATGTAGTAGGGACAGGTGGAGACCACCGCCACCTCGAACCAGCGCCCCATGAACTGCAGGGAGCACGGGGACATTTACTAGTTACATGGACATAATATGATATCATCTAAAGCACATGGAAGGGAAGACAGATTGCTACATGTGCTTGTCCTCAACTAGAACAAAACTCTGATATCTCAAAGACAGTCAGGATATAGTCTGCAAATATTGATTTATAGTGGAATTGAGCTTGAAGGACACAGAAGCATCACGTGATGACAGGGAACACACTATCAAAATTATTGTATATATCATATCATTTAGACAAAATGAATAACTACATTTGAAATAATAAAAGCACACAAAGAAAGTTCACTTGACAAGATGAGAAAGTGTTAACATTTTGTATATAAAAGCTGGAAGAAAGATGAGAAAGATAAAATATGAAACGAGGAATTTGTATAATGTCCCAAATAAATGAAATAACTGGAATGGATTTTAGTAAAGTGCATAACTCCGGTGTGATAAGGAAATGGAAGGAAAAAAACAACTGCATGTGCCCATTAATCCTCATTGACCCTAAAATGTGGGTTCTTCTCGGGCCCAGGACCCCCCCACTAAGGTTAGTGGAAATCGGTTTGGTAGTATTTGTTTAATCCTGCTAAGGTACAACAAACATGGGAGAGAGCTCCATGTCAGAGGTGAAGAGTCACTCACCTGGTCCAGATGGAAGTCCTCCTGTGGGAGGGGGGGAGTTGCTGGGAGTGTGTGGACCCCCTGCAGGGTCCAGATGGACCCCAGGACCAGCACAGAAACCAGACTCACTGCGTTCTGCATCCTGTCTGTCTGCCTGAGGCTCTGTCCCTCACTGACCTCCCGTCTGTCCACCTGAGGCTCCGCCCCTCACTGACCTCCTGTCTGTCTGTGTGAGGCTCCGCCCCTCACTGACCTCCTGTCTGTCCACCTGAGGCTCCGCCCCTCACTGACTTCCTGAAAAAAAGTTGGGATCAGACCTTTATCTGCCTTTGTGTGTCTCTTGTGCGTGTGTGCATGTGATAGTGTGTTTGTTCCTGTGACTAATCAGTGAATCGCTGGACTTCAGAATTTGTCTCTAAAACAAACAACCAATCAATACCTGGCAGAAGTGGACGGCTGATACTTAGTAGGGTAAAAGGCTGCAGCGACGGAGACAGAGACGGACATTTTCAATAGTTTCTTCTTTGACAGAGAGGAAGAGGGCGGGAAATAATTATAGTTTTATGTAATTAATGTAGAGGTCACAGAGATCAAATTGATGTGTGGTAAAATCTGCCCCCTGGTGTTCATGTTGGAGTTAGGCCCTGATTTGGTTTCCTTCAGGTGACCCTACACAGCCAACAGATACACACTGAGCCTCTGTACACACATGGTTCACACATGGTACACACATGGTAACACATGGTAACACATGGTAACACATGGTAACACATGAACAAAGGGGATCTGACGCCACTCACAGGCGACTCCTTGAAACGCACGCTCTCCTTATGACTTCTGCAGTTGTGAGGAAAAGAAGAGTTCCTTGAACATAAAAAAAAATCAATGAAATAAAATCAACAAAACAAAACGCAAAAAAATAACTCGATTTAAACTAAACTCTACAAAATATCAATTAAAAAAATCAACTAAATACATCAATAAAACAAAATGAAAAAAACATATCAACTAAACAAAAATGTATCAAACAAATCAATTGAAAAACCTCAAAATGTATCACAAATCTACCAAATAAACATCACAAATCAATAAAGACAAAATAACATCAGAAGTTTTTCTATTTTCTATTTCTTTATTTAACTACGTAATCACAGCAGAACAATACAAATGAAGTAAAACGTTACATAAAATATGTTTTAGAAGAGGATTCATAAATGTATCATTCATCATGTTTGCAGCCAGAAAGAGGATTTTTACTTTTCTGTACTTCAGAGAAAAGCAGAAAACACTTGATCTGAGGTACTCGAGGGAACCTGGAGGCAGAAACAGAAACACACACTCACACACACACTCACACACACACGTGAATCTGAGATGAACTGCCTTTGGTTTCCAAAAGAAACAGATCGACCTAACGTCCAGATGCAGAGGGGGGGCAGTTTTCTGTGGGCAAGAAAAACACAGACACATAAATTAGAAAATGGTGATTTCATTCCCCCTGTTTTATGCATGTGTGTGTGTGTGAGTGTGCATATTGTGTATAAATGTGTGTGTTATTCCCTGGTTTACCTGCTGGAGGTGGAGTCAGAATAGATTCTCTGGATAAACCTCGGGATGAGGCGAAGCCTTTAAACCTCTGAATGATATCGATCTTCAGTCTGAGAGAACGACCTGCAGAAGCAGATGAGCAGCGGCGGTGAAGCTCAAATATGCAGCTCAGATTAAAATATATTTATGTGTGTATGTGTGTGTTTATCTCACCGTAAAGGGCCACCTGTGTGTACTCTCTGTTAAAAACCTTGTGTTTGAGAACCACAGCATATTCATTGTAGTTTGTGTCCACCACTGTGACGTCCTTCACCATGTTATGGCCTGACAGAAAAAATACAGCATTTAATATTTTACTTAACCAGAAAAAATTTTGATAATATCGGCATGGATTTGCAATTCATTTCAAATTTACAGTCAGCTTCACTAACCGAATGCGTCAGAAACCGACTATTATCTTTGATATGATACACATGCAAACTATATATTTTATTGCAATTAAAAAGGAATAAAATGTATATAATTTAAAAAGCAGACTTTAGGTCAAAAAAGCAGCAATTAACAAATTTAAAATACATGCAAGTACATAAAAAAAAAAAAATTCGATGCAAATCAACACTATAAAAATGTGCTTGGTTATTTTTTGTGTAAAGTCTAAACAACAGACGTCTATATGCGTTCTTGTGTTTATTGCACAAAAACATACTGTTGCACTTTGTAACATTTTTCTTCTTATTCTCAGGTTCAAACCAGAAACTTGTCTTCACAGTAAATACAAATCTACCGTTACATTTACTCGCTTTACGTATTATCACATGACTAGGGAGTCACGGCCGACATCTGTGAGCTCGTACTGTTGATCCAGAATCTCGGCTGCAGACGCCCGTCAAATATTGACCCTATCGCAGGATGAGTAGATCCACAGAGAGACTTACGTGTGCTGAAGTAGGTGAACTGTCCAGGAACAGTGGTCCTCTCATAGTGGTAGGATTTACTCTGACAGCCCCACGGCCTGCGGCACACACAGGAAACACAATGTTCTCCAACATCCCTCAAACCTCTTCACTCATCTGTGTGCTTCCCTCCCTTCTTTGACTAACACACGCTGCTGTGTAAAGAAACATGGACTCTACTGTATAATATGACCATGTATAGACTGTGCTCAAACATGTCACCCCCCCCAAACACACAAACACACACAGACTCACATGGAATCCCACATGGTGAGGTTAACGTTGCCGTTGGGCAGCGCTGCGATGATGCCCATGGAGGCTTTCGTCTTGTCTCTGTATGGGGCAAAACTTGGAGCGTCATAGGCCAGACCCACACGGTACCATTTCCCTGCAAACTAAACACACACGTACACACAAATGTAAGTTTACACACTAAAGATCTGTGAGTGTCTTTTACTTTATACCGTACATTACATCACATGAAGTATTTTTGGACTCTCAATCCATTTCTGCAGTATTCTGGTTTGTACTACTCTGTATGACTTTTGCCTGCAAACTATGTTGTACTATGTACTTCATAGTTTAACAGATTTTGTAGTTCTTTAAAGATGTTTATCTGCCACACATATATACAAACGTGGGGGGGAGGTTTATCAGGGATAAAAAGGTTATTAAGTAAGGGATAAAGACACATGGTTGTAATGATAAGATAAATATGGTTGTAATACAATAATAATACACATTTTATCAAAAATATTATATGCAATAGTAAAATAAGAATAAAATAATAACATGTACAGACAGAATTGAAGAGATATATAAAGAATGTCACATATTTGCATGATATGTTGTGGGTTATTATTATTAAAATCATTATTATTGTTGTTGTTTTTGATGATGATAATAAAAGGAGATATCAATGATAATAAAATAAAAAAATATAATATATAAATACATTTTATAAATATAAGAATAAAACAATTTTAAACCAAACCAAAGCTTGTTGTTGTAGCTCACGTAGTGGAGAACAGACGATTAGATGACGAAGATACTTAATTAAATTAGAACGTAATACTAATTGGTCTAATGCATCATTTGTTTAAGTCTTTTTATGACATATTTTTGATGTTGAAAAACAAAACATCAGTAGATTTGTCTGTTCATGTGCGTGGACTTGGACTTTTTTTCCCTTCTATCGGAAAATCTGCCATTTTGTGGCTGTTTTGCACGTAAACATACATTTACACAAATCTTTATTTTTAGCGCAAGTCAACAAAGGGAGCAACAAGGGAGCTGTGTTCATGTTTCCGACACTACTGTGAACCACCGTGTTTCTTCATATCTGTACATCCTGTGAATCCTTCAAAACACAGACTGAAGGAGGGAATGTGATCTGAACATCCTGACTTTAGCTAATGAGGAATAAACAAATACAAAAAGTATGTGAGGGATAAACAAAAACAAAAAACTACCTGACAGATTAAGAAAAAATTTGGTGGAAGGATGTGACATGGCTCAGGGAAAAATCCACTACATTTTGGATCAGGGGGCAGATCTGGGAATTTCTTTACATTTGTTTTAACGTTGAGAGGTAGAGCGTTTCTCAACATTTTCTTTAATTTCTCAGAGAATTGGATCACGTTCATGGATCTTCAAGAAATAAACAGGCAGGTTTAGGGCACTGATATTTATAAATGTGTTAAATTTGGTGCAGATCCAAGCAAAGATATGGACCCAGTGAATTTAAATTAAGTTTCCTGGGGGGGAACTGTTGGGCCTCAATGTAGGTATGAAGTCCACTGAAAACGATGATTCGACTTTGTAGATTAAAAAAAAAACTGAGAACGTCACAGGCAAAAAGTCCAGGTTTTTCTTTTGCCAAAAATGGAAAGTCCCACTATCGGGATCATTCAAATGCCTCAGAGATAAATCCAGTTGCTGAACAAACAGGTCACGGGAAACAAGGGAAGATGTTCCTTCTCATATTCACTACGTGTCTCTGCCATGTCAGAGCAACATCTCTCAACCTCCAGTGTATGATCACAACAGAATTAAACAAATGTATTAATCACAACAATTTGTGATTCAACTGCTACTGATGAAGAGGAGGAGGAGGAGGAGGAGGAGGAGGAGGAGGAGTGACATTAAACCGATGACTGTTTGAGAACAGTTACTCACATGATGACCTTAAACAAACACACACACAGTGTTCACCTGATAAACAACAACCAGTGAGAACACCAACACAGAAGTTCTTCACTTACTACACTGATTTAAAAACTGTACATTACAAACATAAAAAACTGTATGATTGTGAGTTTGTGTGAGTCTCTGTGTGTGCATCTTACCCTCTGCAGGTTGAAGTCTCTCTGTGGCTTCACATCAGCGTCCACCACCATCATCAGGCACGTCACCATGACAACTGCCAGCACCGTGGTCCTCATGGCTGCAGGTAGAAGAGAAGAGGCGAGGTGCAGAGAGGTTGAGAGAGGTTGAGAGAGGGTATCTGAGCGGAGCCTAAAGTGAACTGCAGGCAGTCAACACACAGGCACAGAGTGGCACAGCCTGAGGCAATGTTTGTTTTTGGGTCCTGATCCACCCACCTGCTCGCCAGCCAATCAGGACGATCAGGGAACAGTGGCCAAGTGTTGAAGACGTGTGGTTCCAGAACGAGCCGGACGTCCCGCAGGTTACAGGAATATGTCCGGCACGTGGTTGGTTGTAGCTTCGGCTGAGGATCAGTGAGTCTCAGCACGACCTTAGACAGAAGTTTCCCAACACTTCATCCCGCACTGAGGGACAAGGTGTTGATCAATTTGGACTTTCTACAAATAAGAATCATGTTCATTGCTGAAAAAAAACATATTCAGATGTAATCAGGTTATTTATTTAGATAGATGTAATTGTTTACACTATTGGGGATTTGAATCAGTAACAATGTAGCATATTATAGAAGTTTGTAAGTAACATTTTCAATTTCTCAAGTCCCCCAGATTTGTAAAAACAGTTCTTTTCCACCAGTTTGGAGGCACAAAGGTAAACACTGATAAAGTATTTAATCAATTATTTACTATAAAACAGTTGGTTAAATTAGTTTATTAATCTACGAATTCGTGGAGCTTGGGGCCGATTTGCAGGTTGAGTAAATATCAGAAATAGGCCAATGGGAAGGAGAGTAAATAATTATACACAGAGCATATGATCGATGTGTAAAAGTGGGTTTCGTTGGAGCTGTGTTTGACATGAGAACTCACCTATGAGATTTTTTGAGGTTTTGTCTTATTCATCAAGATAAAGATAAATATAAGAATCCAAATAATAATCATCTCAGATTTAACATCTCTTTTCTGTGAGTTTTCACCGGTTTAACCTAAATACACAGTTTTCCTGATGTTTTACAGAGTATGGTTTCGTCGTTGGACTTTCAACAGGCCATTTATACTTTTTTTAAATAACAGAATTGAGAGGATATTGAACAGACAATAATTTACTAAAACTTTAATAATATTTATTGGAAATTCCCTTACAGGAAGTTCAATATAGCCTAAAGTGACCTGCTTAACCAAAGCTTGGTTGCAATAATGGTACAGGGTCTTTCTAGGTAAATGACCGACCATGTAGCTTGTGCGGAAACCACGGAGTTGCTGCCAGAATGAAACAGCAAAGAGTCAACGTGGATTAGAGAAGAAAAGTGTCCAATCACAGAGCTGAAAAACAACCAGGGACCAAGAGAACAATTTAAATAGTTTTTATTAATAATGATTTTCCATTTGCAGCAGGGCTTTTATCTCATCTTCTTCAAATGCACGACGTATACAGCTCGCCTTCTGTGGACAAGAGGACATCAGTTTGTGTGTCTCACACTCACCTCACAGACCTCCCCTATATACACACACACGTACGCTCACACAGACACACACACACACAAACCAGTTTCCTTCTCTAGCACTTTTTTCTGAGGAACACGACAGCAAGAAAAAGACAAAAAGCGCAATAAGCAGGTTGAGTGATGTCGTTTGGAGACATGAGGAGACCAGAGAGACACTTGGACACAAAGTCCTCAGTTAGGGTTGTGATCTGTGGCCTGTCTGCAGTGTAGTGACCCTCACATAATAATCCTGAACCTCATTATTATTTTCATCTCAAGACTTCTCTTCACTGATCTCAGTATGAGACGCCTGAAAAATATTTTCACTTTCACTAGAGCTCAACTGAATAAACTTGAACATCAACACACACACTTCAATCACCACAGAGTGACACAACACACTATCTCAGGGTTTTTGGGGCGGGAATGAAATTGGTTTTTCATCTGTCGATTCATAATGCGAATAAAGTAAATGTACAAAGAAGCTGGGCAATAATAATTTGTTTGACAAACTCTTGAATCAAAAATGTAAAAGAAAATATTTTAAAGATTGGTGATATGTACAGGCAAACTGAAACATTAAAAAAAAACAAATTCTAAATTTGGAGAACGATTGACAGTGAAAATAAATCCACATTTTGGAAATACCTGTTAAATTTTGATTTAAATCGACACATTTATTTTCTGTTACAGTGTAATTTGATAGTTTATCCAATGGCTGCATGATAACACGATGGCTTCTCTTCAACTTTACTAAAAGTATAAGGGAAGTCACAGTGCCCCCATCTGGTGAAACAGGTGACTCGACGCAGCCTGTCCCACAGACCCTTCACTCACTGAAAGCCCTTTCCTGCGTTGACCTACAGCATCTGGGAAATGGTAAACAGGCCCCAGGCCAAACTCATCTAGCAAGGAAAGAGTCCTGGCTGGTTCCATGTGCCAAACATTTAGAATAAACAATAAAAAGAAATCAACTGTTTGATTGTCTTCCACTCACTTGTCCTCTTTTTATACCAAAGCCGCAAAAAAGCTGTAATTTCACGCAAAGAAAAGAAGAACGAACACAAATACCAGTGACACAATCAAAGGTATAATCAACAGTTTCTCAAAAATAATAATTTAAACTCATAAAAAAAACAACACAAAGAAAAGGAAACTTCTTATTCAGAGTGCTCGTCTACAGGCTGTGTAGTCACGCGCCCCCTGGTGGCCGGGGTTCGACAAGCGCAACCCCTCGGTCAGAAGCATCATAACAGCCAAACTACGTTCCCTTGGTAAATGACACTTTACAAAATCATCATCATCATCATTGGTCGCTCATTTTTTGCTTTTCAGACATTCGTGAGAACATTTCACACTCATCATTAAAGAGCGTGTGAGAGAGGGACTCAGAACTAAGACTACAGAGGAAGCAGGGATGATTCTCAATTTCTGTCAAATGGCTTTGTTGGTCTTTGATAAACAGCGTCAGCAGCCATCAAGGTCAACTGTGTCAGTCAGTGCAAACAAATGAATCAAAGTAAAGCCATGGAAACATACTGAGAGTCAAAAAGCATTGCCAGGGTAAAACGTACGAGGAATAAGAGCCAGACATAAAATGTTGGCAGCGACCTGCCTCGCTTTACAGCCACTGACTAAGGATGTGGTCATTTGCAAAGGTAAGGGAAAAAAGTAATTGCAAACTACACACAACGCACATCGGGAAGAGATACTTGAAAACAGATTCTGAGTTGGAGCTTTGGGTTGACAAAAGAATAAGGACAAACTTTTAAAGTAAGCCAATATTTCAAATATATTCAACTACTGTTTTTAACTTTTGTCTAGAGCAGACGTGGCAGAGAATAAGAATCCAGCCGAGGGAGAGGATCTAACCAGGGGTCGGGCACCTGGTCCCGGCTGGATCCTCTGACTGTGGCTCTACATCTCTTCGAGCGGGTAGAGGGATAGAAGGAGGGAAGAGATGACGGAGGGGGTTGGCAGAAAGACGATAAAGGCCTAAAGTAAAAGGTGCTGAGCAAACGGTAACGTGGGTGAATGATATCGTCAGGACAACTAAAGTTACCGTCAGGATTGAGAGATCAGAGGGAGGAAGTCAAGTAGACAGATTGGTGGAAATTTCAAGTAGCCTCGAAAAAATTAGGTGACCTGATGAAGGGGTCAGTCGCTAAAAAGCAGCTTTGAGAGTTCCCCTACGACAGAAAATGTCTAAAAACTAATAAGATAATGGAGGATAGAAGCTGAAGGAGAAGAGGGAAGGGAAACGTCCAGCGCAGGGAACCATATGAGACACTATGTGTGGGCCAGGGCCTGTGAGTCTGGGAGGTGAACTCACAGTAAGGCACAGTGCTCTGCTCGTGGTCAATGATGCTCATTCATGCTGCTGCGACCTCCGATGACAAAAGACAAGAATCGATGACAAAGCACATTTTTCCTCTTCTTCTGTTTCCATACAGTGTCCCTCCTCCCTGCCCTTGAATCTTTGGATCGTTCGGCTCTCCTGAATCTGGCAGAACATCCGGCTTTAGCGACAGAAAATACTTCAAAACAAATTAAACACACACAAGAGCTTCTCTCTCTTCACTAGAGTGTTTCAGAAGAATATTTCCGCACACCGTACGATACGTCTACGTTTAACGACCGACCTGCACAATACTCAGTCAGTGACCAGCGCTGTGAGTGGAGAAAGCCCCATGTGTTCAGCCCAGGGTTGAATCAGTCAGATCACTTTTCGTATGTGTTATTGAGCCACTGATATAAAATGCAGGAAACCGATTTGGATAGAGATTCAAAAAAGAAAAAAAACCCTGATACACAAGAAAGCTTTTACAACATAAATTACTAAAAACTATTCTTAAATATGTAAACAAACACTACAACTTAAATATATTTGGTGTGATGCAGACATATTTAAACGCAAAGATTTGTTTTATATCAGCTCTGGTGCGGCTGATTATTGCACTGCAGGAGTGAACCCTTCAGCTGGAGCCACTGGTCTGATTCAACCTCTGCACTTCACACGTTCATCAGTTCCCTTTACAATTCATCCTGGTGTCCCTCCTTCACTCTCAGTGCAAACTGGAAATGAAGAAGAGGAGACCAGAGGGGTCTTTTCAGGTAAAGGTGTGGTTGTCACAGGTGTGTCACTGCTGGCTGATTGTGCAGGTGAGGTCGATGACTCCAGTTTTTCAAAAAAACAACATTGCTAAAATAGCGATCAGAGAAAGAGAGAGAGAGAGATTAGGTCCTTGTCGGTCCCTCCGATGTGTTCTGAATCCATATTCCTCTTCATCATCCATAAAGTTTGTGGTGTTCTGTAGGTTTCAAGTTTTTGCATTCAAGATGCCAGGCAGCCTGTACTCCTGACGACCCCCCTCCTCTCCCAGCCACCCGTGGTGTCCCCCCCCATAACATCTGGTTCAGTGGATCGTGATGAACACACCGTGGGGGGGTGGGCTGTTTGAGTTTGAGAGCTGTGTGCACCGGGATTATGTGGCGATGAAGAGCGGTTTCAAGTTACCAAATAGCCCTGGTCGCTGGGTTTGTGCATCTCGGTGTTTGCTGAGGTAGGGAGAGGAGTTGCCGGGGAGATTTCAGGAGGGATAATTGGAATAGTGCTGTGAGTGTGTGTGTGTCTATGTGTGTCTTTGAGTCTGTGTGTGCAGCGTGCTAAGAGCTAAGTGAGCTTGGGAATATAACATGTCTGTGTGTGTTGGCATTAGAATGAGCACATGTGAATTTGTATGGCTATTACTTTGTATGTGTATGCGGGGACAAGGTTCTGCGTTCTGCTCTCAAAATATGTTCCTCCCTCTATGTGTGAGTGTGTGTGTGTCTGTATAAATGTCGTCGTCAGCCTAGTCATCACAATTTGTGTTTCCCTGACAGTATCGAGCGGTAAAACTCCTCATCCAGCCGCACATAGCGCCCTCTGCTGGAATCCATGAAGTAGAGTCTGTCCGACACTGCGCTCGGGTCGAATCCTTCCCTACGCATATCCGTCTTCTGAAACTTAAATGTTGCTGAGAAAGAGAGAAACGGAGAAAAAGTGTTGCTATTTCAGTTTGTCCTACAATGCATTCAAAAACATTTTAGTTTTTTGATATCGCTATTGAACAGATGTGATTTCTCATATCTTCGCACTCTCAAGTGAGATTTAAGGTGAGAAAATGTCAAAACAAAATTCCGCAAAAGAATGTGTAAACATTTAGCGAGTGACACTCACACATTATTGAGGGGGAGATGGCTTTACTGTCTTCTTCTAAACAAGTTTTTTCGAATTGCATTTTAAGACCGCCTGTATTTATTGTCAATGTTTTACACAAACAGCAATGGAAAGAGCGTTGTACCTGTCTTGTTGACCTCTGGAAGGAAGCGGAGGAACACGGGTCTGGCGTACGGAGGCAGCGCCTTCTCCATGTCCTTCACAAACTTCTCCAGGTCGGTGTTGTTAGACGGATCAGCGACGGCTGCCATGCCAGCCTTTCCCTCTGCTCCTGCTCACACACAAACAGGCGAGTTAGAGGTTAGAGCCGAGGAGTCAGGTCAGGCAGATGCTTGGGTTCATGCAAGATACTGTCCTCTTAATTTTACACAGTACGTTTCTTATTCATATACTGCTGGTAAAGTCTTACAGCAGATGAGATCTGTCTGCCTGTCTTCATTTACATCTGTATATCATTGATGCCATTATTTTTTATTTTGGTGGCTCAATGGACAGTACGTTTTTCATGTTGCCTTCTGTGATCAGTACGACTTGTGTATCTTGTTATTTGTCGCTGTACTTTCCTGATCAAACTAGTTCCCCTCTTTGAGGGTTAATAAAGTTATCTAATCTAATCACATTGACTGAAAAGTGCCATTTTCAGATTTGTCTTTAGAGTCCCTCAGTCTGCAAAGCGTCAACTACAGTTCAGCTTTATATTTAAAGACTGAAAAGACAATACAGTTTGATCAATTTCTCTCTAATCAGCGTGTCCCTGCATGTTGCTTTAAAAATCAATGATTTAGATTTAGCTTTCAAGGATGCTTTGAATTGAGACAGGTTTTAAAATAATACTTAAATCCAACTGAAAACAGGAATGCTGCATGAGAATGTTTACACAAATTGACCTTTTAATGTCAAATATATAAATTCAAACATGCACAATAAGTAAGAGGACGTTACCTGGTACTTCCACTCCGTACACAACTACATCTTTCATTTCTAGCAGCCTGCTGAGCGTTCCCTCCACCTCAGTCGTGGAGACGTTCTCTCCTTTCCAGCGGAAAGTGTCTCCTGTTCGGTCCTTGAAATACATGCTGCCGTAAATGTCCATGATCAACACATCGCCTGGTGAGAGGAGGATCATATTAATTAGATTTACTCAATAAAGAAAATGGTGAATAGCTTCATATGTGTGTGATTGTGGGACTAACCGGAGAGATAGGCACTGTCTCCCTTCTTGAAGACACTGTGAGAAATCTTCTTGCTGGTTGCCGTTTGGTTGACGTAGCCATCAAACCTCCTGAGGGGGTCGTTCTGAATGATCCTGCCTACGAGCTGGCCAGGTTCACCTAGGAGGAGAGAGAGAGAGAGAAACACAGAGAAGTGGGAAAGACCAGACATATTAATGAATGAAACAAACTATAACTGCCATTTTAGTGTATTATTTGAGCTCCACCAGGTTTGTCAAAGGTCTGTGCATTTCTGTGTTAACAACAAATCACTCACATTACAAACACAATGCTATGCTAGTCATTTGGGGACTGCAGGATGGCTGATTTTGAAAAGTGGCTTTTGATATCATGCCAATATACACATTTTTATGTTGCATCATAAGTCTTAGGTGAGGCCATCAGTCTTTGTGGTGAAAGACAAATCCTTGTGCAAATAGCCAGAACCACTACAGAGTAAGCACTCAGCTTTAATTCACTGTTAATCAAACATGTGTTTGTGGATGTGAATGTACTAACAGCTGTATATTTGTCTGCTTAACACCACGTCTGTTTGTTCACTAAAGCTTACCAAGCTAATGTATAGTTTAATATGTGTACACACACACACATACACACACACATACACAGTACACATACCAGGTTTACAGGGAATGCAGACGCCGTCAGGCCCCCGAATGAGTTCCATGGTCTCTTCATCAACCCTCACCAGTCTGATGGGGTAGATGAAGGGTAGAATTTGACTGTTGAAGCCACAGGCTCCGACCTAGAGGACAGACAAACAATGTCAACAACCATAGTGTGGATCAGTGTGGTGATGAAACGCCAGAGGCTGTTGGAGCTCTTACAAAAAGTAAAGCCTTTGATAACACTGTGAAGTTCTCTCAGCGGAAAGTCGTCTACACATAATAGTAATTTTCCTCAAAAAATGACTTTGATGTTTGGTGAGAGCGACAGAACTTCAGTGCACGCTCCCTACCCTGTTATCGAAGTTGCCCAGGCTGCAGTTGCACTCTGTGGCTCCGTAGAACTCTGCAATCTGTGGGATATTGAAGCGGTTCATAAACTCCTCCCATATGCTCTGGCGGAGGCCGTTACCCAGCGCCATGCGCACCCGATGCCGCTTCTCTGTGTCCCGCACTGGCTGGTTCAACAGGTATCTGCAGATCTCGCCAATGTACTGCACGATCTGTTGGAGGATGGTGGTAAGGAACAATAATTTAGTGATGAGACATAACAGAGATATGAATTCACTTATTACAGATTTAATACCTTGCTCATAATAATGAAAAAATCGTTCCACAGAGGGGGAATAACATTAAATCTTGAGATTACGTTTATGGGATGTGACATGTAATAAGTCTTCAGCGGCACTGAGAGGCTACAGTGTGCTACTCAATAACCAAAGGAGTCTGTAATTTACACGGTGCTTACAGTGCAGTTGTATTTGGCGCAGTCGTCCCAGAAACGCGAGGCAGAGAACTTCTTTCTGATGACTACGGTCATGCCATGGATCAAACACTGGCCCACTCCCACAATGTTTCCTGTGGAAAGAGAAATACGAGCTGTCAGGGTCGTAGGGTACAAGTCACAACATGGAAATATACAAAGACGTTAATAACAATAATAAACTAATATTATACACCGTCAAAAACTGCATAGTATAGCAGAAAGGCTCAATGTGGTTGAATTGGACTTATTTTCCCCCTTCGTACAATTTGTTTGGAGACATCTTAAAACAGCAAATGAACTCAACTCAACAACTGTCTGAGCCAACTACATGACTGTGCTAGTTTGAGTTAAATGGCTCCTGTAGCCGGCTGTGATCTGCATGATGTGGTCGCAGATGTGAAAAATCAAACAGTTGATTTTCAATCTAGGATCTAGGATCTAGCATCTAGGATTTATCAAGGTATGATCTAGAGAAGGACTGAAGTACTTTGCCTTCTTGATGCAGATTTTATAAATGCATTTTGGTTTGGACCAGAGCAAATTATATATCTAAAAGCCCATCTACTCTCAATACTGCACAGTTATGACTTTACCTGCAGAGTGGTAGAGTGGAAGGCAATCATACAGCACATCGTCTGACGTCATCCTGAAGCCGTAATATACCAGAGCTGCCATGCGGTAGTACCTGAACACCAGGGTGTGGTGGGGAAAGTGAATAAAGTACAAATAAGTCTGACATGTTTTATGTTGTTTCTCTTCCACTACGATATTTGAACTACACATGAAAGCAGCAGTGGATCAACAGAGAGAGCAGCTGCGGTTCTTGTGTGTCTTTAGTTAGCTGCACGGCTCCTTCCTACCTGCTGTGCACAACAATGGCAGCTTTCGGCATTCCAGTGGTTCCTGATGTGTAGATGTAGAACAGGCGATCTGAAGCAGAGAGAACAGTGAGAGTGAGAAAACATAGAAAAAGTGTAAATGATTGGGTTTAATCCTTATTTAGAGGCCTTGATACAGTTTAATTATTATTTGAGCATCGATTGGTTATTGTCTACATATAGATATATAAAGGTTTTCCCCTAGCACAGCACATTCCTAGCTTACATGCACAGTGGGACATCAACAAAAATGTATCAAAATAGATCAAATTAATTAAATAAAATACAGGCAACTGAGTTCCAGAGTTCCCTGATATCACAATGGAGCCCTTGTGTTTGGATTTCACTTTCCTGCTCTCACTTGATCTTATCTGGAGCGACAACCACTGTTAAGCAGCCCCTCTGTGCAGCGATACTTCACTTTCACACTACACCACACTACGAACTGTATGTGTACACTTGCACAGGCTCTAATCACATCTGAATGTGACCTTACTGTTCTAATCCTGATGCGTTTTGTTTGTGTCCAGATAGTCAGAGAAAGGTTTTACAAGCATGAGCAAAGGTCGCAGGTTTTATAGCAGAAGCCGCCTGTGTGGCAGCCATGTTGGGCTGAGGTCGCCGATATAATAAATATGAATCAGCAGGTAGGACTTGATTAATTGTTCTGATTCTGATTCAGTTTTGTATGTTGTAAAAGTGTTTTGAGGCAAAGTTGTGATTTTTTGTCTCTGTCTAAAATGGTCTTGACTTGTTTATTAGGATTCAAATCATTCTGTTGACCCAGATACTGTGTAAGAGTTGCCTTAGAAACAAGCAATAGATATCATCCCTAGTGAGGCATCAGTAACTGCCTATTACAAGAAAAACAGTGGAATCATTTCTCTCATTAGCTTGTGACCATTAACTTATGAATCATGCAAATGCTTTATTTATGTGTGAACAATATTAATAAGAAATGTATTGTTTCACAGATGACAAGAGTCACAATTTCCAATGTGATGTAGCGGCGGGATTTCATTGACTTTGAGTTATTCCCTATATTTATTGCCCTGAAGATATTATCGACCACTTGTCAACCGGTCTGTGCCGCCCGACTCAGTGGAAGCAAAGAAATTACTTTTTGATATTGCTTTAGTTCAAGTGCGCACTGACAGTCCGACTATGAATTGGACACCCTGAAAGAATATCACCAAAATTATTCCCAAGAGCAACTGTAAAATGTCTGGAAAACTGACGAGGTTTCTTACCTGTGAAGCAGCGTGGGGGCCGGCTGGGAAGGTGGGAGGGGGCCGCAGCCAGCAGGGGCTCCAGGCACTCGGTGCCCTGTGGGACTCGTTTGGGGTCCCAGTCTCCGGAGCAGAACGTCTGCACCGTCGTCCCCATTGAACTGTGGACCTCGCAAACAGCTTCGAGAGGGGAGACAAACACATTAGGAACAAATTAGGTTATTTCCCATCGCCGACTGCAAGAGGACGGCATGTGGTGTAACATTTAAGCACCGGAGCAGACAAGGAACAAAGGAGAAAAACATTAGGGGCGGAAATTGGGAGAGTGAGAGAGAGAGAGAAAAAAAGAAACATCTTAAATATTTTCCCCTTGAAAAACTGACTTCCTTTAAAAGCCCTGTGTCATGCTGGCTCAGTGCTAATGCTAGTGCCTCGACTCGGCCGGGCTCAGGAGCCAAGAGGCTGCGTTTCTAATTACTTAAAAGGTATAAAAAGCACATGACAGGTCCAGGATCCAGCACATAAACTCTTCCATCAATCCTAACATAGTCTCCAACACCACACTGCTGCGTCAGCGCTGGAGAATGGTCTGGTTGCACTGTCATCATTTTTCTAAGGGGGGAAAACACTCTGGCTTGTTTATGTGACTTTAACCAATCACAGTTACCTTGGGCGGTACTAATCCAAAGATGCAGCTAGGGTGTGTCAAGGAGGGGACTTGTTTAGGTGGAAAATGTGCACGCCCCCCAAAATAGTCAATGAAAAGACATATGTCAAATGTGGGCGAGCACAATCACAGGGGGATTTTGTAAATGTAATAGGCCAAAAGTGGAAAGAGAGGATAGTGTCGGCTGAATTTGGCGCCCAACACCCGGATCGGACATCCTGTGAGTCAGACTAATCCCAGGATGACCATCTGAAGACTAATTCGCTCATACCTGATGGCTGATCTCAACAGCTATAACTTTGTAGCTGTTGCGATCAGGGCTTTTCAGATTATGTAGGGACCCAGAAAAGGATAATGAGGAGACTGAAATAGATCCTTAAATTAATGTTTGGCCAATCGACTGAGCTGCTGCAATTTCTTTTAATCCATTAAAACAACAGACGTAATGTAACAATGCAGCTAATTTATAAAACACAATATATCAATCAAAAGGGGTTTATACTGGTATTAAATCAGCTCTTTTGTTTTAGTTTTTGTTCCAACTTTCTGTCAAAAAAATTGTCTGATAGTATTTAGCTGAGTATCGTACAGTACATATCTGTCTGCATGTCAGTGCTGCAGGTCACCCCCCCCCCTTACATATACAGTACCTCTTATCTGTTTCATGTTATCATTTATCAGATAATCTTTCATGCTTGGACCTTGAACACGGGACATTGATGATGGAGACATTTCTCTACTTCCTTCTTCATTATTTCTTCCCTTTCCTTCATCCGCCAGCCATTTAAAGCTGCAGTGACTGATATTAGAGAGACACCTCCTTCAAAAGCCATCCATCTTTTATGACCTGCACCACTCAGCGCTCTCAGTCTCACAGCGGAAGCAGAACAACACTCAACAGCATGAGGCGTCGTCAGACAGATTGTAAAGCCCTCGGAGACAGATTTCCAGCTACAATCTTGAATGTGTTGACGTAACAAACAAAATCCGTCACATATCCTTCACATGCTTCTCCACACTCACCATCAGTCAGCTCGGCGCCAAAGACCACAGCCTTGGCATTGGAGATGGTGACACAGTGAACCAAGGCCTCTAGTCTCAGATTGAAGTTGATCAGAGCAGCCTCTACTCCGATCTTGGCCATGCCCAGCCAGAGGCCCACGTACTGGGGCCTGTTCTCCATGAAGAGGGCCACCACATCACCATCCTGAGGAGAGAAACAACAAAAAGAGGAACTTGTGAAGCTGACTGCCATAAACTTATCGACTGACTTTGAATCTTATTTGTTTTCTGTCATGTTTTAGGGGAAATGTTTTATAGATGTACCTTGAAACCCCGCTCTAGCAGCAGGTTAGCCACTCTGTTGGAGTACTCGTCCAACTCTCGGAAGCTCCACTTCTCCCCCGTCCCCTCGAAGATGAGTGCTGTCTTGTCACCGTGGCGACGCACTGTCTCAGCAAAGATCTTGGGAAGGGTGTTCTTCTCTTTGAGGTGACGTCTGACGTTCATCTTCACACGCAACAACACACCTGCCGCACTGAAGTAGAAAGAGATAATTCATTATTAAAAAGGGAAACTCCACAGGTTGAAATTGCTTTGGCAAGGCTTTGGAAAAAAACAAATTAAATATTTATTGTGACCAATGATGGTGACTTTTACAACACTTATCTCAGACAGGTTTAGGAGTCAGTTGATTTTTACTGATGAAGCTCATCTAACTAACCTACGGTATCTATCTTGCAGTATATTCTATTTATCTAACTATGCTGTTCGAAAGGTAATGAGGCACAAAAGGTTATGACAGAGATGACTGGGTGGCAGTAAATGGAAACATCTCACTTTATGGTGCAAAGGTACAGGGAGGGATCGGAAACATTATAAAAATCTATAGAGCCAAGTTACTTCACAGCAACACAGTGATGGTGATAATGATTTTTATCTTTGAGGATTACTTTCATGTAGGTCACGATAACCACAATTGATTGTTGCAGAGTTGTCTCTATATTTCATTATCTCCACCAGTGAGGTTTTTTTGCTTTCATTGCTGTTTCTCTGTTAACAGGATTACACAAAAACTATTTATTTGAAACTTGATGGAAGGTTATGGGCCAAGGAAGAACACATTCATTATTTTGGATTCAATTAACGGGAAGAAACCAATGATCTTCAGGAAAAAAATGTGTAAAGATGAAGTTTGGTGTACATCTGAATGATGATGCAGATGTATTGGATCGCAATGTATATATGTATATGCAATACGGTGATAAAGTGGTCAATCAGCCTTGAAGGAGGTTTGAATCACGGATTGCCGTTGTAGTTTATACACTTCACCGCAATAAAGCTGTTTGATGCCGTTTCTAATGCAACACATGAGCTGCATGTACTCTAAACTATGTAAATAATGTAATGACAGGTTTGTGTGTACTGGGGGTTGGTTTAGTCCACCATAGACGGTGAGAGGTGAACCATACAAGTTTCTGACATTGTAAAGACCTATCCCACGTCACCACAGATTGCACAACAAGAATTTATGAGTCACTCAGGAAACAGCCTCCTTCACCCGGTCAGATATGGTGAATTGTTAACCTTGAGGCCTCAGACAGAGCACCACACTATCAGAATTATACACTTTGAGCTATTTGTAGCCTGGCAGGTAAACCCAGCTTGGAGGCTGAAAGTTTAGGAAGTTATCGGTCTTAAAGAGATAATGATAGTTGTGGTAAGACATTTCCGCAAAATGTCTTTAAAACACGAACTGATCTTTGCCTCTCAGTGGTTAAAGAGATAATTAGAGCTTATCACTACTTGTTAAGTCACTTTGTCATATTTCTCATGGAGAAATACAAAAAACGCTATTGAGGAGAAATAAGGATGTGATTCACTAATCCCTTCCAAGAGCAAACCCCAAATGTAAACACTAGCTTTGGGTGAGACAGTCACTCTTATCCCCCATTCTCCTCACTGTTGTATGCTTTTTTCTAAAATACTTCAAGCTACCGGTTATGTCACATAGTTTGAACACATGCGCGACAGAAATATGCAGCCGTTACAAACATTGACTAATAAATCAGGTCTGTTGAACAAGAGCCTCAGGTCCTGGCCATTGAGTTCTAAAAAGATGAGTGTCTACATTTTTGCAAAGATTAAGATGTGAAAACCAGTGCACGTGTTCCTCTGTTGGACGACCCTGTTGACACTTGAAACAATAAAGTTTTGTCAGTGTGAAGTTTGAAAAGGATCTTGACCTGGTGAATGATTTTAAAAATGAATTAAGAAAACATTACTGTCAATGAGTGGATATAATTGTGTTGTGTCATCACATATGATTCTGCTGAGAGGTGATAAATGATCAATCTGATTTATAGCCCTGTCCTATGAACATGTCTTTGAAAGGCTTAGCAAAGGTCGGCAAAGATCTTTAAACTTTTTATTGGTCATATTCTGACTTTTCAATAACATATGGCGCAATTGTTTATGTTAAATGTTTCTTTGCAACCATAGTGAGAACAAATGTCTTATTCAAATTACTTTGTGTCCAAGGTTTTGTTCTGGCTGACAAAAACTATCCCAAGGAACATTGACTGAGAAGCATTTCAGTCTTTTTACAGTGGCACAGTTTATTTCATTGTACTGCACTTGACGTGAAATAATTGTAGCTGTTCTCCCACATATACTTAACTTATAATTAACGCTGTAAGAATTATAGCTCTTTAACATAAGAAAACTACAATTCCCTAATTTCACAAGACGATAATGAGGCTTTTGTTCTAACACTGCTCCCACAAGGTGGATATTAATACCTAATTTAAGCTGAAAGTCAGCAATGTATCCTCAGAGCCATTGTTGCACTTGAGTTCCAGTGTTCTGGAGTACAGAGCCTAAACAGCAGCTAATTTGTCATTGTCAAAGTACATACGGCACAATACTGTGCCTCACACTTCCTGTTATAGCAAAGACGTAATCAGTTGAAAAGCGGTAAATGAAAAATCAATGGTAGTATTTCTTCCCATGCTTGGGAGAGACTGCAAAGCATTTCAATTCGATGGCTTTTCTGGGTTCAATTATTCATCATTAATAACACCTACTGTAAGTCTCTGCCGATAGTTTTGGCAAAAATCTGCAGGAAGCTCCATCCTCCGCTTCCCAGATAGAAGATCAGGATGGCCGGCAAAACCTGGTACCAGGGCAAGCCCACCAGCAGCCTCAGCACAAACAGCAGGGCTGTGCAGCACCCTAGACGCATCATCCTGGAGGAATGCACACACAAAAAAGGAAAGAGATAGTGAGCGAGAGGCTGAAGACTGTGGCTTGCAACTCCAAACATTTCAGACTAAACATCTTCTCAGTAGGAGACATGTTCAATTGGGGTTCAAGCAAGTTTCGCAACAGCGGTATTCAAACCAATCCACTCTGGATGTTATCTCTGAGAAGAGTTGAATCGAGTGCAACTGGACTTGGCTGCAGATCGGGTGGGAAATCCCGGTTATTAAACTCATGGCCTCTGTAACGACAGTTGTTATAGAGACACATGGAGTCACCTGTTGTTTACACTGATTCTACAGTCGGTTAGAAATGAAGAAGCCTCTTGGTCGGGAGGGGAAACGTCCTCAAGGTCTACGACCACGTACAGCTGCTAGTACTGTAGAGAACGTCACCGTATCCCTGATATCTTTTGGTTACATGGCTTCAGTGAAATAAACAATGGCCGTCCTGATAACTTGTATTACAAAGGTTCAATTTCAACCGTCTCACTTGACTCTGGGTTTTGCAGTTGTGAGCATGTTCATAAGAGGTGAAGTAGTGGGTTGTTAATATGAGAAGAAACCCTGATATTTTCCATTAGTGTCAGTTATAGCCGAATCTAACCGTAACATTCAACAGAAATAAAAAATGAAGAAGAATATTATTAATTACTTTGACTATTTTTGCTTTGCTTTGCCCAATGTACATATCTTCTAATGATCTGATTGGTTATATGTTGACAGGTTTCGATCAACCTGCTCCAGAGCAGGTTAGGGATTCAGCATAGGTTGCCATGGTGATTTCCCCTGGCAGGAAGTGAACCAGTTTCGTAGGAGTGAAAAACCAGAATGTAAACCTGAAGTTACCTCAATCCCCACACACCTTTTTTATAGTACAGACCCCTGGATGACTGAGAACCTTCACAAGCGTCCTAGGCCCATTAGCCTCACAAAAACTACTTAAGTGGCCATATGAGGAGTGTGGTACATTTCTTTTGTTTTTAAGTGTTCGATATTAATGAAACCAAGAAATCCTTTCGAGTTTCTTTTTTCTCTGCAGGCGAAATGAAGCCCAAGGCTGAAGAGACCTTGGGGAAACCCTTATTCAAAGTAAATAGTGCATTTGTGACAGCTAAGAACCACAGAGGACAGCTTGTGTGGAGCTCAGTGCCACCTGATAGCTGGGAAGATGATCCCAAACCAGTGACAGATAGGTTCACATTGCATATTACATATTCATTAGGCTGCTTAGAAGGGTAGAATTATGGGACAACAATTGAGCCTTAATGGAAAAAACGTCGATTTTATCACAGTAACGCAGGTTTTCCAAGAAGCTGACTGGATATTTTTTTGCTCTGTGTCCCTGCACGTGGCTCTAATGGTGGTGATGGCTTCATGATGGCAATTCAATAACCCTGCTGCTATTTACACCACCACCGCTCTGTGACTGGACGATTAAATTACAATCCAAGCGGCTCAGCATGATAGAATATGTGACACGTCAGGGGAAAGAAACGCAGTAAAAGGAGCAGCAGCAGCCACTCCACAGTTTAACGACAAAATATAAACCGTCATCATTTGCTGCTGCTGCTGCTGCTGCTGCTGCTACACCCGGAAATTTAGCAGGCGCATAGCATCATATTGCGGTACTAGATAGCAGGGGAACCATTGGGAGGCTCAACCCACTAATGGTGAGACGACACCTCACCAACCATGTGCGCGTCCAGACCAGAGACTGTATGGTTCAGACGAGGCCTTCATCGGCTTATGGAGGAAGCGGATGGACAGTGTGACAACATCAGCAACCCCGCTACAGGAGGAGGAAGATGAAGAGGAGGAAGAGGAGGCACGCTGGGTGGATAGCTGCCCGCATTCACATCACCCATCCCGGGGCTTGGGAGCCGCTCGGGTCCGGTCTGTGGAACCTGCGAGCTCCACAAGGTTGAGAAAGGACAAGAGACACAGTTCCAGGGGTCTGACTCCCTTTCTCCGGGGAAGGACAAATAACCGGAGCGATCGGTGATGTGAATCATCACAGGGGGGGGTGCTCAGACCGGGAGGTGGGGGGTTGGTTACGTACCTTGCACTGGACTCGCACCGTCACAGCATGTATGTGCAGAAATCCCCCTGACGCGTAAATTCGTTGTGTGCGATTCCACCTTGATCGGCTTAGCCCGGTTCCACAGAGGCTCACACGGACACACACACACGCACACACAGACCGGGATCCCCCCCTCCTCCTCTGGGTGTGAGAGCCACACCGAGCCGCTGCTGCTGCTGCTGCTCCTCCTGCTGCTCCTCCTGCTCCTCTCCTCCGGCCGATCGGGAGTCAGGCTGGCGTGACGGTGCCTGTGGACTTTGACCCCGCGATCCTCCTCCTCATCACCCGGCCGCTGGCAGCCCTTCCTGGGATCATTGTGGCCGATCAGCCTCGCTCGCTGCTGTGGCAAGAACGTAATTCAAATGACCTTACAATTTTTGCTAAGCTGCGCCCGCCCACCACCGTCAACGTCCCATCACTTGTATCAGGAATAAGGGCTGACGGACGTGCGCCTCAGCCAATGGAGAGCCGCCGTCTATTTGCGAGGCTCATCCGGCAGGGGCGGGTTTGCGGCACTGGTGAAGAGGAAATGCGGCGCGGCCCTGCTGCCTGCTCGCCTCTTTTATATTTACAGAGCAGGCTGCTAGCTCACAGACAGCAGCTTCCATCCTGCGAGATACCAAGGCCCTGATGCGGAACCGTGGAGCGTAAAATGAGCCCTGCCTCTCCCCGTAGAGGCCGCCCAGCCACGTCCATTCATTATTCCGCACTCAGCAAACAATCTGTGCTTTAAATGAAGGAGGAAGGACGAGGTGTCAAATAATGCTGCCATAACCTGCCACTGAGGGCTAATAAAAGGTGAAACCAGCCAAACAATCAGCCTGCTGGTTTTCCCTACATCAGCTGATTACATGGTTTAAGTAGATCTTGGGCCAGAGGCTGGTTGTTCACTTAAAAACCTGCAATTGTATGAGATAAGTCCTGAAGCCCATAATGTTAAAACATAACTAGAATGGCTATGAGTAGAGGACATAGGTCCACTAAGGCCCAACAGCCTTGTTAGATTCAATGAAGATGCTCACACGTATAGAAATCAGTCCCATAAAAGTGCCACATTATTTCCAATCAAGATTCATCAGAAAAAAGTGGAAATGTCCAAAAACACCACTATGCCACTTCTCGCGATGTTGAAAAATAAATCCTGGATCCACACCAAAATTTGGTTCCTCTCTGACCTATCACTCCACCAAGTTCGCGGGTACTCTGTCCTGTAGTTTTTCGGTAATCTAGTTCATAAACAAACCAACAAACCCACGGAGAGGGGTGAAAATACAACCTCCGTGGCAAAATACCTTTGGCCTAGTTTTCATTACAGCGGTTTAACACGTCATTAAACACTATTATAGATATAGATCATTACTGAAGGAATCGAGAGCTCAAATTCACAAGGATGTATTTTTTTTTTTCAAATTCTTACAGAACAACGTACAGAATTAAGTCCTTTTCTTACTGGACAGCTTGTGACTCATTATCAAACAGCTACCGCCGTGTGCAAGAAAACATGACAACCACATAAGTCAGCATTTAACACCCTGATCAGCACTTATCAGCTGGTATCATCTTGGGTGAACATGTACCACACTGAACGCAGTATGACTGATAAGGTCAGAGATCAGGATAACTAAATAGGATGAGCTTTGACCTGCTTATGATTAAAGAGTACACACACGTCACTTTTTCATCGTACACACAGAGAACAGCCGCTATCAGTCCAAGGAGACACATTATCAGTGGCTCTCAGACAGATAAGACCACACCCAGCATATTATGCCACTTGGGCGCGTTGTCTGTGCAGAACATTTACTGTACGTTTCAGGCACACTGAACATAATTGTTTTTTTGTTTCTTTTTTGAATAAAAGGAAGTAATGTAGCTACCAAGCCGTTTCTCTTGTGTTCGTCTTTTGGATGATCCCGTGGAAACGACAGGAAATCGTGAATGAGTGTGACAGTTGTCTAATATACTTGTGAGTGATGTTCACATGAGCTTCAGGGGGATGTTACAACTGTAATGTTTCGCAATTATGATTGATTTCAACAGACGCGGGCGTTAAAAGAGGTGGACTTTTTTTAACTGTTACACTTTCACCTTAATAAAGGCATTTACTTACAATTTGGAGACTGTTGATAAACTTAAGATGATTAATTCCATAAAAACTAGTGTTACAACCACGTTGTATCCGTATTTGTTCAGTTTCCTTCATGTGATTAGGGTTAGGACAAATAAAAAAATACTGTGTATGGTGGTCCTTATTTAAGTTGTCAATATACAAGGCATATTATACTAGGAGCTGAAACTGTTTATTTCACACGTTAAGGTTCCGCATTCCTGCTTTTCTTCCGATAAATAACTGATAATCATAAAGTCTACATGCGTGCATACCCTTATCCAAACCTCCTTTTAGATAAGCTCCAATGTCAAAACAAAACAAGTCCTTTCAAAGTTGTGTCTCAGAAGCATTTAAGGATGTCAGAGAGGCAAAGGAAATGCATATGCCTCTATAAGGGCTCACTGGGCTATTTGAGGAGTACACAAATTAATTGCATGTTTGCTTTGAGTTGAGTTTGGGCCTCTTCTGTCATCGCCACTATGGAAATATTTATATTGTATATGTTTTCGCGGCCAAGTCATGAAGAAGCACTGCGGTGTTTCTACGTAACTTAAATAAATACTTTCTAGAACATTACTTCTTCATCAAGGCTCCATTGGCCTAAACCTTATGGTCTTTGTCTCAAGATTTGAAACCAACTGAACACCGGAGAGAGATTTTGGAATAATGGGTTTGACAGCGCTCTTCTTCATCATCATCATCATCATCAAATGAGAGAATATCTTGTGGTAGAATATTCATCCCTCTGGCAGAATTCAGACACTTGGAGAATTGCTAACAAGGATGGGGAAACAGTGTTGAGGGGCAATGTGAAGCAACATCTTACTAAGACACTTCATCTTGGCTTTAATTTCTCACCCATCAATTTATTCTTGCACAAACAATATGCTGGAGAAAAGATATATACATATATATAAAGATATATACATTTGTCTTCTGTTAAAGTCTTATATTAATTGTCCAAAGCAGATGGTATCTCTTGAATATTAGATCTGCCTGCTGTACAGATACCATTGTCACCTCATGACGCTCACTGACGTTAATCAGATCTCTCTCTGTCTAAAGGAGGAAGTTCAGGTCAATACAGTTTCTCCAATCACATCTTTAGTCCACATCCAAACTCCTACCAAAAAGTGCTTCTGCTCCTTTTCTTTGTTTTTATCCTTAGGCCTCCCTCCCCTCGGTGTTTGGGAACCATTCTCACCACTGTATTTTCATTTATATTTTCAGTCTTCCAGCTCCAGACCAAAGTGGCTGTAGAGATCTCGAGTGGTGGTCCCCCTCAGATCAGCTGCAAGACACAGAAAAGTGGGGGTTAGGGCCATGTCTGCAGATGACATGGACAACTTCCTCTGGTCCTTCTTTCAAACAAACCTCAAAACACTGAACGGACCACAGCCAGATCATAGCACTGAACAACTGAATCACTCAACATAAAGGCCTGAAGTTAGTGAGAATTTATCGGTTAAACATAAAACAGAGCTCCTATATTAGCCTCTCTAGGGATTTTTACTCCATCTAAGATCATGTAAGGTCAAGCTTTTTCAAATGGAACCCCTCTAGCTCTTTTGATTAATGCAGAACCAAGCTATGCTGAGTTATGCTGGAATGACCTTGATACAAAGACCAGCTTGTTTTCCTGTTTACTGTGCATATGTACAAGGTTTTTAATTTAGGTTTCCTTTCAGATTTATTATTATTCTATTTGTTTTAATTTCATGAAATTTCAGTTTACTGAACATGAATACTGACTGTCAAATTATCCTTTCTTGCAACTAGAAAGTGAGAAACATTTAACGATAAATGACCTTTGACAAAAGCTAAAAATGGAAATGAAGACTTCCTGTTTATATGAAAAAAAAAAAGATGTATCACTACATGCACAAAATTTAACTTTTTATCCCCCACAGTTGATAAAGTTAGTTTATTTTTCATTTCACAAGGTCAATTACATATACATACCTTGAGGGCAAACTTCTTGTGGGTGAGACCATGTTATAAAAATGGCTCTAAACTTGTTAAAAGCTAATAATTTACAAAATAGCAAAGCAAAAAGGAGAGTTCTAAGTGATAATGACCTTAACCCTGACAGACAGACGAACATGGTGACAGACAAAGGGACAGTTGTCTTTAGAGGGTACTGCAGGGCATCTCCACTTGTCCCATCTCACTCCACAGCCAGCCCACTGATCTCCTCCCTCTCAGCATAGCAGCATACAGTACAACAGAAACTCAGTGTTTAAGTGAAGGCGCTTTGTGAAAGTGTGTGTCTGTGATTGAGAGAAAGCGAGAGGGGAGAGCAGAAAGGGGGGAAAGAGGGGATGGTAATATGTGTTTAAAGGCATGTGCATGCATTAGTGTATGCACGCGTCTGTGTGACAGACAGAGATTGTAATTGTGTGTGTGTGTGTGAGTGCGTGTAAGTGATGTAAAAGACTGTCATTGTGTCAGAGGGGAAACGCCATCTCCATTCACTAAGAGGTCATTATCATCCTGACTCTCCACTGTACTGAGAGATAATTTAAAGAAACAACTTTTAACTCACAATACCATTTTAGAATAATGGTTTATTTCTGCATAGGTTACTGCAGAAGTGGAAAATAAGTGACATTAGAGAACGAAAGGTATAATTGTGTGTGTCCAGACTATACTTTACACTATTCACACAAGCACATGAATGTCAAAGTAGGTAAAAAGTCTTGTTTGTTATGAACCATGCACACATCGTGATGCGACCTGGGTGTGATTCACCACCACTTCCCCTTAACAGTGTGAAAAACTCTCATGCAGTTGCAGCACATGTTCACAAATAGACTTGAGCGGGATTCAGACTCATAAGACCCATTCAGGCATTGCAACCTATTGGCTCATGCTGGGGACACCCCACTGTACATTCATCCCTATCCGACAGACTCACACAGTACGATGCAGTGTCAGAAATGATGGTAAGAGTTGTGGGGGAGAGGCTGCGATGTCAACACAACATTTGATCTCACTGATAGGTTAAATAATGGGTTTGTGGCATAACCCAGATGGCCAAAATAAGAGATACAACAGCCAATTAAAAGTCTTAATCTAATAGAATATTAAATAGTCTAGAGGCAGTCCAATTAAACACTCATTACACAATGTCTAAATGTAATAATTAAAGTTTAATTACTAAATACATTTATTTTGAAAGGCTTGGCCTTTGTACAGACACACTTCGCTGTTGCCATCTAGTGGCTGATTGAAGGACATCTTTAAAATAGATGTAATCGAGCCAAGAACATACATTTTAGTTCCCATTTTTCCTAGATGTTATAGTTGCTATACCTAATTCTGAAAACTATAATAATTGTATATTTTCAATACACCATACTCTAGATTCAGACAACAATGTTGTTTTTTAAGGACGCGATCACACGTTTGTCCAGTTTGTTTTCTTACAACTTAATCACACCAGGAAAAAGACACATTGTTGTATGTGTCATCAAGTCTGTTCAGGGTTCACACTGACTGATGATAAATGAGCAAAGAAGTGTAAACTCATGAGTCACATATACAAGACAGACAGCTCACTCAGCTGACAGTTTGGGTTCGATGAAGTCTTGTGACAGGTTTTTTTTGGTGTGAGGTGCTTAATCACAATAACTGGACTTAATCTTTAACGGCTACAAAAAGGTTATGGACTGTAAAATTTGCAAGCCCAGACTACAGGTGCCTAAAATGCCACTACAAGCTCGAGAATAGGAGGGTGATTAGGAAAGATATTGTGTCTATATGAGCAGTGTTCATACCAATACGACCCAGGAGTGATTGTCCAATGTCTTTGATGTCATTGTATTCATGCAGCATATCAATATGACGTTCCAGCTCCTCTACGCTGCATCCCCTGCAGTAACACACACACACACACAAAAGCAGATCTTTGCAATTACTCACACAAAGGCACACACATAACGTTTGAAAAGAAGCAAATCAGATTAATTCTGGGAAAACAATGGACCAAAAAAGATCTGTACTATGGGTATTTAATTGTATTACTTATGAGGATCATCACATTCCCATGTACTCTAATAATACTAAACCGAACCATCAACAATCAACACTACATGCTTAACCTCAACACTATTTAAGTTGCTCTAGAAAAACAGAAATACAAGACAAACACACAGACAGCTGTACTCACTCAGCCTCCAGCTGTGCTATCTCTGCATCCAGCTGATCTCTCCTCTGCTCTAGCTCTGCCACCTCCTCTGCAGGACTCACTTTAGCCCTCTCAGTTACTTGAATCTGTGCGGTGCAAAACAGGCGACCATGATAGGGGAATGCACAAGTGGCACTAAATATAGGATTTATCTGTGTGTGTGTTACAGACAAAGACGGGGTTTACTTACAGGTGATTTGAAGTTGGAGTGCACCCTCTTAAATCTGGAAAATGGTGTTCTAGGGAAAGAGAGAAGGAAACGATTGTTATAGGAATGACATTTTTCATGGCCAAGCCAACTCATCGACACACAAAACAAACAGTACAACTCTTATTTCACACTGTTACGTACTTTAAGGGTACTTCTTTGACTTTTTAGTGATCAGGTGGAGTACGTATATATGGATTTTGAATACATATATTGTATTGTGTTGTGCGTGTACACTGGATTGAGTGCATTGTCTTTTATTCTGTTGTCTATGCATCACTGGAGAAGTTTTGATTTCGTTGTATTCAGCTGATAAAATGACAACCAAGTCTATTCTATTCTACAATAACAGAATAAATTGGTGATTATGGTCACATGTTCTATTACTCTTCAGAAACAATTCTCAGAATTAGCATGATCAGTTTGCACAAAGAAAATGACAACTGATGTAGAGCAAATAAACCCACATAACTAGGTCAGTATCAGTTTCTCAGATATGGCTGATAATTAAAAAACCAAAGGATGACTCAGAACAGTTGCCTCAGATTTTTTTGGTCATGATGTCATAATAAAAATCGACTTCAATTTGACACACATGCAAATGTACTTTACAAATGAATCAAGCTGCTTTGGTAAAAGTCTGACAAGAAGGTAGTCTTTATTGTGGTGGGTTGATTGTTCATTGTGTTAGTTACATGTGTCTGCGTGTTACCATCTGTACCACTGGCACACTTCATTCTGCTGTACAATATCTATGGAACTACTTCATGTCAAACATAACAATTTTCCCAATTACTATCCAGTAGCTTTAAAGTAACCAGGCGTTATAGCTCTGACGTTAGCAAGCTAGCTAACTGTCACAACATGTACACATACACATGCTAGCTCAACAAGCTAACAACAGAGCTAACGCTAGGTGTCATATTACCGCTTGTTAGCTGCTTTCTTCACGTCGCTCGGCTCCGGCGTTGAACCCGAGCACTTCTCTTCTCCGCGGCTGGATTCGCTCGGCTGCTCAGAGTTCATTCTGCCGTAAATGTGACGACAACGACCGTGTTATGGTGGATTTGATTTGAACGCAATAGGAGAGCAGTGCGTGAAGAGCAGGAAGTTTGGAGTTCGCGGCTGACGGCAAACAGACTGACACTGCAACCTGATTGGCTGCTGAGACCGAGAGGCGGGACTGTCAGGGGTTTGGTTACCCTGGTGATGGCGTGGAAGTAGAAGTCGTTTAGGGGGGAGAACATGGGGGAGACTCAAATATTTGCACATAAAGGCTAAATAATAAGCTTTATTAACTTACAATATTATTTTGGTTTTCCGTTTGAGTTAAAAATAATAAATCATACTTTAATAGAAATAGTTGACGTGACATTAATTTGTTTTCACTGTGCTGGGTGATACAAGAATAAGCACACATGATTTAAATAATTTCCTAATTTCTTCCTGTGCTTAGTTTCTCATGGGAATGAGCAGGTAATCCAATCCTTAATGTTCATAATATAACTGCTAAAGTTTGGCAGGACTTCAACCACCTATTCATTGCACAATATCTTACACTATGTAAATTTTAAAACAAAAATAAAATAAATAAATAAAATATAATAAAAACCTCCTTTAGTCTGTAACTCGCACATGTGCAGTGCAGAAAAATATGTAACAACTGTGGCATAGATACATATTTTGTTACCTGTATCTAATGTATATGTTATTATGTCTATATTCTGGTTTAAATGTTGTATATAACTGGATTTGTAAAGTCAAATATCTTATATGCAATGTGGGTCAGATCCCATTCTACCAGGTGATTGTTTCATTGTCATTTTATAAAACGTGACACTTACAAATCTTGGAAAATGTATATTTCTATTTACAGTCCAAACCTACAACAAAAATATTCAGAACTCAGACACAAGAGAAAAGAAAATACTCTTACAAGAAATTGTTACTTTTGCACTGTTTTTAATCTATATGTTATTGATTATCAGAATAGCTCCACACTGTCTTTCTTACGATCAACCTTGAAGTTTCAGTTCTACTAAATTCACCATCCAGCTCCTGTACTGTGCTGCCTGATAAGAACACCCACCCCTCTTGCTGCCCACCAGATGGTGTCAAAGCACTGCTGAAATGGACTCTCTCATTTCTCTGCTCATCTCATCTCCTCCTTTATTCCCACTCACATCAATTACATCCAGACGCTCTCCTTTTCACCCTCTGTCTGAAGCAACCCACACACTTCTTGACTGAGAAGAATATTGCATAATCAGAGAGTGATGCCGTGGCACATATTCATGCGCTGTAATCTAAACGGAGGCCACTGAGGACTGCTCACCAACCAAGCTGCCTCTCAGAACGAGCCAAAGCCACCAGTGCTCTAAATCTAAATCGGTGGAGGATTAGCAAAGTAAAAGGTCACGTTCAAACCAAAAACACGTACGTTTTCCCACTGCATACAGTCTTTCCTGTATGGTTCACTGGGAAAGTACAAATGGAAGAGGAATACAGCAAGATTTAGCTCTCAAACCAGAGAGAAAGAAAGAGAGAGAGAGAGAGAGATGGAGAGCAAGAGAGACAGGGTTTATGGAGACAAGAAGAGGGTGAGAAAAGACAGCGGAAGGCAGACGGAGTGTGTATCCAGAGGAGTTGATGTCGGGGGTGTGTGGAGGACATAAAATTGAGTCCATTCTTGCTTTATGTCCTCAGAAGTCATTGCTTATTTATCAGTTGTTATACGGAGACAGAGAGGGTGGGGAATGAAAAATTCAGACAGGAGGCATGGCCTTTCCTCCTTTTAGAAATCGAAAGATTACACACACCGGGCGGTAACAGCCCCTGCATGCAATTGTGTGTGTGTGTGTGAGATGTGGAAATATCTTTCCATATCTCTGACACAGCAGTAAGAGTGTACTCTGAGTGGGTGCCATATGATATTTGTAAATTAAAGACACCAAATCATGTTTAATTTTATCAAAGAATTCTGCAATAATTTTCACAAAACTTGGTGGAAGGGTGAGACATGAACCAATATAGAACTAATTTTTAAATCAGGCAGATTTAGGTAATTGATATCTCTGAGTGTGTCAAGTTTAATAGGACTGTTGGGTCTTGGCACAGATATATGCTCCAAAGTGCCAACTTTGAAATGATAACTGCATAGGGTACATTTGCAATTTTTATTTCTTAGTTACTAAGCCTGCATTGAGTCCTACATTCCCATTTGTATTTTGAATAACCAACATAAAGAAACACAAAACACAACCTTAGTTTGACTTTCTACTTTTCTTTGAGGAAAGGTCTTGAGATGCAGTTGTAATCTCTGTAATATGAGTCGACCTTGACTGATATCATTGCTTCCAAGATCAAGGATTAATGTGAAACTCAACTATTTGTTTGTTCCTTGGACTTGGGACATAGCTGAGACAATTTCAACAAGGCCTTTAAAACAAGTGTGAGGGAAATCTGGGCATCATGAGTGGAAGGAACAGGACAGGAGGCTGAAGCAGCAGGACAACAAGAGGAGATGAGGACACGGGTAGGGAAGCTTTGGTTTGTAATATTAGTTGGAAAGCCCCCTATCTGTCGTGTCCATAATTCATGGAGCCCCAGCCACTCATCTGTGCTGCATCTAAATTCCACTGCTAGGGAATTATGGGCAGGAACCATAAAACAGACACACACACACACACACACACACACACACACACACACACACACACACACACACACACACACACACACACACACACACACACACACACACACAACACACAACACACAACACACAAAACACTAGAGAGTAGGGGAGGCTGTAGAAGATGAAGGGATAGAGAGAGAGAGAGGCCATAAGAGATGCAGTGGACAGACAGCGAGAGAGTGAGTGCAGAGCTACAGAGTTAGGGCTCGACAATTCAGAGCATGTCATAAAACATCAATACACCTCTAAAGGCTGCACGACGAGTTCTGCTTGCACTGGAGACGATTATGCCTCTAAATAATTAATTTAGCCCTCAGTGGTCATTCATACAAATACAGTGCAAACACTTCATGCAAACAAATACAAGGTTGATCAAGCTTACACATCACCAAGAAAACAACGCGGTCAAATGTGGACAATGTCAGTCAGGACGAAAAGATGCTGTTACATACCTCCCACGTGTTCACCTTTAATTTTTATTTGATTATTTTTTATTTTGCAGTGTCATTGAGATTTTTGATCTCTTGAGAATAGGAGACATTCACAATCAGCAGACAAAAGCAACACAAGTCAAATCATGACCAGTGTTGGGGAGTAACGGAATACATGTAACGGCGTTACGTATTTAGAATACAAATTATGAGTAACTGTATTCCGTTACAGTTACAAATTAAATAGATGGTATTCAGAATACAGTTACATTGTTGAAATCAGTGGATTACATGACGGTACTTCTCGAGTTTATTCACTCTCTCGTAAATCCACCGGCGGCAAAGCCCCCAGGAAGCAGCTGGAGACCAGGGCTGCCGTAAGAGCGCACCTTCCCCCGGCGGCGTGAAGAAGAACCGAGGCTCTGAGAGAGTTCCGTCGCTACCAGAAATCTACGGAGCTGCTGATCCGCAAGCTGCCCTTCCAGCACCTGGTGAGAGAAGACCGACCTGCGCTTCCAGAGCTCCGCTGTCATGGCTCTGCAGGAGACCAGCGAGGCACGCCGGGTTCACACCGGACGCTGAAGCGCCGGGCAGCGCTAATAATATCACCCGTTGACCCAGTAGTATAAAAGCATATAGTCACTTGTTGCTCCAACATTAACTGCAACAGCGTCCCAATTTAATTTCATCCATCTACAAGAACTTCTCCGCTGTTCTCTCCGTTCAATGTCGGGTGTCGAGGGTAAATTACGTATTCTCCGCCGCCCCCCCTCTCTTTTTATCTTTATGACTGCTTGTGTGTCTGTAGTGGATGGGCAGAGGGGGGCATTTAATAATATGATCGGTAAAATTGGTAAAATTAAAACTCCAGGACAACAGAAGGGGAATACAAACTATGGGATGCATACTTTATCATTTATATCATATAAAATGTCATCAATATCGTTTAAAATCATTTTTCAGTGTGTTTCATGGAGCGATACGCTCGCGTCAAGCGCAAAAAAAAATAGACTCGACGCCGAAACGATCGTAGCACGGCGCGAGGCAGCCTTGGCGCAGGGGGGGGGGGGGTCCTTCAGCCTCCGGTGGGGCCGGCACAGAGGTGGGAGTGGATGGGAGCCGGACATCCAGCTGGCCCGCCGCATCGGCGGAGAGAGAGTTTAAACTGCTGCTGCTCCACTGACTATAACAACGCGGCAATCATACACTTAAAAAATGCAATACAAACCGGAAGTATTCCAAGTATTCAGAATACGTTACTCAGATTAGTTAATGTAATGGAATACGTTACAGATTACATTTTTGGGCATGTATTCTGTATTCTGTAACGGAATACGTTTTGAAAGTATCCTTCCCAACACTGATCATGACTAACATCAAGTCATATTTATAACAACCAAGTGGAATGTAAGACTGCAGTTGAAGGATTGCAGCTCAAGAATGAACTTGATACCTGAACCCAATTCTGACAACACTAGTGAAAGTGTAGGAGATATTTAAGCTGATGTAGTTACTGGATCCTGTTACTGTAGTAAGATTTAACTGAAAGAAGAGAAGTGCGATCGTTTGGAATGCTTCAACAGTAGAACTTTATAAATGAATAACACAGTTTCTCCTTGACTCTGAGAATAAATCAGATTATCCATCCGACGGGATGATACAGAGAACAAATTAGTACAAAATGTGTGTTGTTTTGTTAATTCACAGTGATACTCAGGGTTTAACTGGTGAAGTGTTGATGGGGCAGCATGGCAGATGGATTCACAGTTGGCAGGAGACAAAGATTCTTTAATCCTGCACAAAAATTTGATTTTTAATTTTCCAGTCAAATGTGGAATAGGAATTATGAAAGATAGTCTGCTGTCGAACCAAAGTCCAAAGTACTCTAAAGTATTTGTATGAATAAACAAGACTAATTTTTTTTTTCACTACAATCAAAACCCTGATACTGTACAACATTCCCAACAACATAGGCATTCATCTCAATGCCACTGATGCTTCCAGTCTCTATAGCCAAGCTACAGCATTCTGCACACGTCTGAAACCTGAAACAAAGATGATTTCTTTGTAGGAATTGTCCATAAATGTCATATTGTTCATTCAAGTGTGCAAGTCCACAAATGAAAAACCCTCCAAGCCTCTTCACAACAGCCAGACGGGGTTATAAAAAAGCCATTTACTGAACCCAGTGCAACTTACACTCCAGCATCGCCTGAAGTGCCTGTGATATTATTACTCGTAAATTACGGCGACTGTAACGAGAACAAGTAAATACATTTCCATCCAATTTGTCTTGTGGGTGGAATGCTAGTTTGACAGTAATTCCCTGGTACAGTACTCACAATTCATGTAGAAATAAGTGGGAGGTTGAATATATCTACATCAAAGGGAATCCATCATAATGTGATAGGGTTTTCATGTCTGAAGCGGCGCTGCTGTATTATTGCCATCGCAAAATGGCTATTCATGTCCCTGCCAGCGAGGCTTGGGTTTAATATCAGCTGCTGTGCGGCTCCATCTGCCTGCATCTATCTGCGGTATGTGCTATTTCATTAGCTCTGACTCATCCTTCTAATAACTACCTCTATTTCCTCCCTGGAATAGTTCTCACTTGTTTTTTTCTATAGCACGATTAGTCTCCTTGGCGCTATGACTCACTCAGTTTATTGTCAGAATAAAGCTTCCGTAGTCCTGTTGAGCGGGTGACATTTCATTGTGGCTGTCATTTCCTCGCCTCTGTCAGGGCGGTTTATCATCGCGCTTAAGTGTCCCATTCTCGGTGCTTTCGCGCTCTCGCATTCAAACATGTTTGCTGTCATGACTCTCACCTTGTTGCCCCAGGGCTGGCGGGATGAAAACACACTTTGTTGCATGTGTGGATAAAGGTTTCACTGTTTTTCTTACGCTGACGTCTGATCTTTTACAGTACGCCTGATGTTGGACTTTAAAACACGTTATTAGTTTCACTGGTATGCTTCTTAGATATATTCAGACCAATAAGCATTGAGCAACCAATATATTTAGCTACACTAATGATAATGTCCTCCTCCGAGTTGAGATGTTGATGTCGGCTTATTAGCTTAATCTAAATCAAATATCCAACATATGCACCAAACACAGCAGAATTATATTGTTTTCACGTCGAGACAGATTATCAGTGAAACTAAAGATAAATCTCATATCCAATCCTGTGTCTAGAAAAAAAGTAAATGGTAGATTTTCTACAAGGTTCTAAAGGAAATAGTCCAGGTTTGCTGTTTGTGTGTGTTGCTCCAAACACACAGCTTGAGATGAGTTTGAAACCTTGATTTCATCTGTTATTGTATAACTATTTATAATTAACGTTTGTTGCTTCATTATTTTCTGTTTCAATACATGTATGTTTTAATATCATTTTATGTTCGTTGCCTCCCTGTTCAGTGGTTGTTTTAAATGTCCTATATAAATAAACTTTGACTTGACTTTGCATATTATTCCACTTCTTTATATTTATGCATGCATTGAGCTGTTTACTAAATAAAATAATCCAGGATTATGCGCCACACTCCAAGGCTGAATCAATTATTCAACATTTTACAGTCGCCATATATATATGGTCCTGTCCAGGGGATAGATATTCTCATCATAGAAAATCTCTATCGATAAACCTTTTTATTATGAGGCTTAACTGTGGATTAACTTTATTTACTGAATTAATAACATTGCATGTGTGTCATTAAAAAACTATGTGAGGTTTATTTTCTCAGCTTTAGTGAAATCAACAACAATAACAACAAAACAGATGAGAAGGATTTTCACAACATTTTATTAGCAACAATGTGTCCGTTAGTTATACATAAGAAACAAGGAACATTTCTGCTGTACTGTACTGAGTCTGAAAAACCAGCTGGCTCATAAAAGAAAGCGAGTAATTCAAATACTTTAAGGTAAAAGCAACACTGCATTTAAATATACACTAGTAAACATAATGATAATGATAATAATAATAATATTTCTTCTAGTAATTCATTATGGCACTACAATTCCTGTGCAACTGTCACATAGTTTCAGTTTCAAAAATAAGAAAAGCATAGCATTGACAAACTATTGTGTGTGTGTGTGTGTGTGTGTGTGTGTGTGTGTGTATTGTGTTGTAGTGTATTTGCAGGAAAGCACATGTCACAAGAGGAAAAACTAAAAAAGTCAGTTACTGTTTCACTCTTTGGAAAATAATGAGCAGGATTTTTGATGAAATCAACAGAGAGAGCGAGAGAGAGAGAGAGAGAGAGAGAGAGAGAGAGAGAGAGAGAGAGAGAGAGAGAGGATTAACCATTCATTTGGGCAGCGCCATGGGGGAGGGGTTATCTAAGAAGGGACAATCAATCAGCTTCAAACTCCTCACACCGCCACCAGTAAATCATTTCATTCATTAAATGTATGTCTATAAAACTCAGCCGCTGCTCCTCCAGTCAGATTATCAGCAACCCAGTCCCCCAAAAAAAGAACAATCCCAAGAAGACAGAGGAGCAAAAGCAAATACTCCTCAGTCCAACGTGTTGAGAGAGCGACTTCAGTGTTTGTTATGGCCTGTTAAATATTTATACATGTGTCCTTAAAGGTGAATGAATCTTTAGCCCATGAACCCAGACAGCAACAAATCAGCGACAACACATGGATTTGCTGTCCACAAACTGATCCATCAGTGGAGAACGATAATGAATTTAGAAGTGTTGCAATAATAAAACCTGTTTGAGTGACACCCACAGCTTGGACCTGTGTTACAGTATTAGTCATGAAAATAAACATTTACAACCTTGTTGAAAACCGACTCAGAGTTTCTCCTTTCTGCTGTTTGGGACATTCTTTGCATGGAAATGGATTTTAGATGAATTTAGGGTAAAGTGGCACATGTTCCCCTATTTCAACCAAAGTGAACAATGGTGCCAGGGCTGGTTCGGACTAGGTTAAAAAACAGTTTCCTTTTGTACGGGCTCAAACAATTTGATCTCCGATTACCCAGCGATACTAGCGGCAACTTCAAGCAAAAACATTGACAATGGCGGTGTTTAGTCGTGGCTTTGCAAACGTACATTGGCATCTGAACATGACTGGTCCATAGTTAGAAATATCTAATCTTCTTTGTCGACAACACAGAACGCAAGCTCAGTTTGATCTTTCTTTAAATGGTGGTAGCGATGTGTTCGTTAGTCTTATTGGTCACAATTATCCCAACCCAGTCATTCTTCTTCATGTGTTGGAACTAAATACGAGAGCTGGTTCTCTGGCTGTCTAAACACAAAGAACTTGTTCCAGATTATGTAGCCTTGAATCGTCCCGGGAACCACCTTTTTGGAGGTTCTAGAAACCTTACCTAATGATTTTACGCTTTATGATAGATGTTTAAAATGTTATTGCAACCCAACGCTGGGTTCATAGCGGTGACAGATGGTGTTTAATGGTATGGGATAAATATAACAATCAATCAAGTCACACACACACACACGCATGCAGGCACGCTCACACATATGCATACAAATAGCCCAGCCCCCTTTGGCACCTATCATCCACCCTGCCTGTAAAAACAGAGGTCTTTCTCTAATTAAGTGTACGATATTGTTTACACACTCAGTGTTGTTAGCAGGCGCTCAGAGAAACCAGCCTCTCGTCAAACCGGAGACCTCAATGACAGGATGTGGAAAAACCAGCTGTTTTGTTTTTTTTAACATCGTATGTGAGCCCTTTATGTCTTAAAATATTATGGCCTTAAGTTGGATCCATCTAAAATGTCTGTGGGTAAAACACGACATCCCCTCCTGTTCTCTAGTCCTTCCACTGGTGGCGAGTTATACTTTATAATCTCAATAATCTGTGGATGGAGGAAAAGACAGATCATCCCAATAGAAAAAGGAAAACACCGGACTTCTCCTAATCATATTGTGTTTGTAGCAGCTATGGCAGAGAGTAAATCCCTGCCAATCATGTCATTTTGACACAGAGGGAATCTCTCTGTCTTTCAGGCCATGGGTAGAGAAGGCCGGGGGAAGTAGGGCGACGCAAATATACTCCAATCTCAAAACTAATTCCATTCTTTTTCAAAAAATAAAATGAAGAAATATTCAAAACAAGTTCATGTTATTGATAATTTTACATTTTTAATTCAACAAATACTTTTAATTCTATATTGGTCCAAGTGTAAGGTCCTGGACCGGAGCATAGTACCTTTAAAAATGCAATCCTGAGAGCCATCTGAGTCCTCCATTCTGCAAGAGGCGACCAGGAGAATGAGACCAGACTACATCACACAATAGAAGACTGGACTAAACTGGTCAAGATGACGAAAAAACAAAGTCTGACTCAAGCCCAGTCCATCCTAGGCCTTCAGGAGCCATTTAAACATAAACTTACGCCAAGTTCCAGGCAGCTACACATCAGTGCTGATGCTGCAGCTGCGTGCGAACATGTCCCTCATGGTAACAGACCGGGCGAGGTTTGGTTTGCGATAGTTTGAAATGTTCACAGGCACTGGCAGGTCCAGCTCCTGCTGCTGGACGCTGCGATAGCTGATCCGGTCGCCTCCGTTCCTCAACCCATCTGGTTGGTGGTGGATCTGTGGCTGAGGGGGCTGGAGGTAGAAAGGCATCTCATAGTGTGTACAGGATGGACAGAAGGTCTGTGAGCGAGTCAGTTTCCTTGCCAGCGGAGGGGTGGGGAACAGGGCGGGGCCATTGGGGATGGAGGAGGCGGCGGCCGTCGCCGCCACAATGTTATGATTGGAGTGGACCGGCGGTAGGCGGGACGTAACGGCAAAGTCGGGCTCCTCCTCCTCCGACTCCGACTCTTCCTTCTTACAGCAATAATACTGATGTTGAAAGATGGAGGAAAGGTGATGGGGAAAACAGAAGAAGGGATAGGGCCACCAAATGATGTAAAATGTAAAAGGAGACGAGGGAATAGGCGTAAACAGAGAAAAGACAGGACATTCGTTATTATAAGATCAAAGCAGCAACAGAGCAAAATAAATGCTTTGCCAAATTAGTTTGAAGTCGCGCTCTGGCCAACATTCAGCATAGAGTTGTTTAATCATTTGTAATTATCGAAACAGAGAAACAACAATTAACATTCAATGTAAAATAAATATATAAAAGTATGCACATTTATCAGCAATGTCACACAACGACAATTGTCTATGATTCACACCCTATGGACAGGGGAGAAAATTGACTGTTCGAGGAGGTGATGTCTCCGATCTTTTGTCCATTTCCTCATGAGTTGAGCAGCTACATGTTCATATGTGTGACTTTAGTAAAACATCAATAAGTGCTGCTCATTTTTCAGTACAGAGAACTAGTGTTTGCTATTTCTGGTCCACAGACTGTAGCTTTCAAATCTATTCCTGGCATCCTCCCAATTCATTGGAAGCCATACTATGTGAATCACGTTTTATTGCACTGTGAAATATAAGAATCTCATGAACTTCAATCAGCTCTAAGTGGAGAGGATCGTATATGGTGATTTAACCTACAGCAAAGATAGCTTCCAGTTGAGCTCACTAAAATGCACTTTTATATAAAGTGCTTTACAATTTGCTTCTGACTCACTTGCTCTCTACCCACTCACCATACATATCGAAATACCACTCATACACCTGGCATCATTGGGAGCAGTTTAAAGTTCAGTGTGTTGCTCAAGGACACTTAAGACAGGAGGAGCCAGGGATTGAATCAGCGGCTCTGTCATTAGTGGAGGAGCTGAGTCACTGTTTCTATCAGTTCTTAAAAAAAGATAAAATTTTTTAATTACGTGTCATCTTTACAGACAGATTTTTAAGGCCAATAAATTCATATAAGTGCACACACATAAGTGATAATGGTAGTAGCAACACCCTAATAGCAACTTTCTGCCCCATTAATTAAATTTGGGTGAATAAAATATACTCTGAAAGTATGTAATGTTTCCTATGAGAAAAGTTTATTTGGAGCAAGGCTTTTAAAAAATACTCCAAGGAGATTTTTTAAACTCCGAGTGCGAGCACGAAATCAGACTTCTTTGAAATTATTATTACGCTCCCTCAGGGAAAAGAGATGTATTTTTCATGTCCCTCGACTAACAGAGAAACTGATGCAATTCCTGGCAGCTGGCTGTCGAGAGCCGGAAAGCTGAAGAAATAAGTGTTTAATGACTCCCAGTTGTCCAAATGAGGAGCTCGGCTACTTGGTAACAAGATTAAACTGCTCTCACACGTATTTTCTGTACCGTGACATTCAGGATTAAAACTGATTTGTTTTCTGTTGACGGTGCACATGTAGTGAACAGGTGTGAAAGTGCCTTTTGTATTTAAAACGTGAGATGGTTAGTTTCTCTGTTGTTCAGTGATATCAGACAACTTAGTTCTGAGTGGTTGGAAGGCATTATCATTGTAGGGTTTGTTTTTAGCACATTATCACACTTAGAACTACAGCTACACATGCTGAGGCAGTTTTGGAGTCAATGTTGAACGTGCGATATGTCACCATTAAGGGTCTCTCATTCAAAACCATGACAATAGCAGCATGGGATAAAATGCGACCAAAAATGAAAAGTCTTGTTATTTTGCTAATAAGTGAGTGTTCGAGATGCTGGTAGGTGCATTTTATCGTTATTTTACACAGCAATGTTACAATTGTGAGTTTGGCATCAATGTTTTCATCAAACTCTTCTCTACAAAGCAAATTCCAGACAATTTCCAAAATGTAAAAAATGCCCAATTATGACATTTACTCAAATGTAATATGTGTAGTTTCAGTTGTGACTCATTCTGTTTGATTGTAAATGCTCAATTGCTGTCAAAGCAGCTGAAGGAATAAGTTCAGTGTAACAAGTGAAATAACAATAGTAAAATAGAAACAAACCAAGGTAATGGATTAGATATTCACATAGTGAAGTCATGCCCCCTCATGGTGTTATTATTGTGATATGCAGTTTATCAAGCATAAAACAGTTGTTCTTTTCCCCTAATTTCATGTGTTATTATTTTATTCTGACACAGAGGACCTGGTCCAGACTGGGTACTGAATACATACAAAATCTTTCCACTTTCCAATTTCTCAGGAGGAGATAAAACATAAGTCTTCAACACAAAGTAGTTTGAGACAAGGATCAAAGACAGGATTTGCTTAAAATTTAAGACGACTGGGTAAAGAGGCCTGAGTTCAGACTGGAGACACACTGAGGGAGAAGTGCTGATGAAAGCCAAGTGAAAACATTAAAACATTATCATTTTTCTGCCTACTGGTGTAAAATGAGTTGGAAGTTCTTTTTCTGAGGGTAGATATGTTTTTTATTCCTCACTGCGCTGTACCAATTTTGGACAGTTTCTTTTCTTCCAGCTGTAGAATAGATCATTTATGTCTTCATGTTCCAGTCAGGATTTTTCGCTATAGTTTGATGACCTGAAGGCTCAAGTCAAAAAGACGAGGATCAAGAACGGCTGATTTAGGTTAAGTTATACTTGATTTCTGCAAATGCTACTATATGAGCTACCTCAGCCTACCACTGAGGTCCAGACTGTAATATTGCAACCACTATTGGATGGATCACCATGAAATCTGGTTCAGAATTTCAAGTTGTCTTTAGGATGAATTGAAATTACTGTCAAGAGAGTGCAGCACTGAGGGGGATTAATTTTCTACTATTCGGTAAACTTAAAGACCCAATGGGTGGAAGATTGGCTGAATGCAGCGGTGCCTCACCTGCAGCCTGCAGTAGCACAGTACTGCGATGATAAGGAGTAATATAACCGTAGCAAGAATTCCACCAGTGATGACCACTGTCCCGGCTGTCATTCGAATGGCTCTCCATCAACACCCTGCAGAGAGCAAGAGGAGGGATGGATGGAGGAGAGGGTCAGAGAGGTTCAGAGTGAGTGGACAAGAAAGGAGAAGGGCAGGGAGCGAGTGAAAGGAGAAATGAAGGAGAAGAAAGCACAATTCATCAGTACAGTGGCTTTATTAAGTAGATTATAACTGGGTGTCATCTCCGTGGTGCTTATTGAATTATCCAGCAGTTAGGAGACATGTAATTGAATCATCCCGCAAATGCTGCGCTTAATATAGATGAGATCTCAGACAGGAAAACATAGAAAGTGTAAGAGAGGGAGGGAATCAACATTCAACAGCAAAGCGGCAATTAAGATGAGCTGCAGAAATGACAGGGGAGCAGGAGAGGTAAAATAGATGGTGGGCGTGAGGGGAGCTGAAGTGAGCAGGCAGGAAGTGGAGATGAACAGAGCATTATGGAGAGCAAGAGGAGTGATGAATGATATGAGGAGACAAAGTGAAGGAGACGCTGGCGGGAGACAGATGAGCAGAGGTGAAACGTAAACAGAGGGTACATGGACATGGAGTGGATGAGAGAAAGATAGAGATGGAATGATGACAAAGGAAACAAGGGTGATTGAGTGACAGCCTAAAAGACCAGAAAAGAGAGGAAAGAGATTTTCTTGATATATTGACTAAAAGGTCAGAATGATGCAGAGTTAAAAATACCAAATACTTGGATGATACAAGCAAACCTTCTACCTGATGCATCAACTGAACAAAGCCAATATGTCAATATCGATGCATCAATTAATCAAGTCGGTGAAAGTCTGAGGAGACTCCTGAAGGAGCTTTCACAGTCACAATGAAACAGCATTTTAAGAGCTTTGCTTCCTTAATCACATTCCTCTCCTAACGAAACAGGGATCATTTAAAATTCTAGACCGAGCTGATATCAGATGAAGGAGAGAAAAAAAACAATCATGATTGGATAAATGCTTTGATTCAACAATGAGCAGAAAGAAAGGGAAATCAGACACAGTATTAATATAAGGTTACAGTGCAAAGCAGACACAGAGAGATCATGAGCCGCATTGCATTAATCAGCTGGAAACATTCAACAGGGCAGATGAGGGTGAACTGTGACCTCTGACCTTTAATCAGAGGTCATGACAAAGACAAATGGAGATGATGACATTGAGATTCAAGCTCTGCTGAATTACAGTATCTATCTTGTCTCATGTGATTATACGCTCCTATTTAATTGCTTATATTCCAATAGTTACGGCCCAGCACCGAACAGTGGGAGGCCCTGTTGTATTTCGAAGGATATGTATTTCCCTCAGATATGCATTTCCCTAGACGTTCAAATTCTTACCAAACTTTGCAGGAAATTCAAAACCCTAAAAAGTAATTGTATTCTGGAGTAATTTGAAATGGGTGTGGCCAAATGGCTCAACCGCGCCATCTAAGGAAAATCCCCTCAGTTAGCTTTCACCGATCTTCACAAAAATCGTAGCACCTCTAGCCCAGGTGGCTAGAGGTGCAATGGGAAAAACCTGTCAGGAAGCCCGCCATTTTGGATCAACACCATATGGACACGTGTGTCATCACAACAAGATGGAGATATAAACTACCTTGAATTTCGAGTTTTCATCAGACGGTGTGATCGTGGCGTGGCGTAAAAGTTTGATTACATGCCATCAAAACACATGTTCTGTATCTCAGACATACATGGTGCAATTGAGTCCAAACTAGACATGTAAGACAAGAGTCCTGGCCTGATGACATCTACACAGAAATTATTAATTAAAATCACAGCGGTCAAAGTTCATCAATTCGCTGTTAAACACGAAATTGCTGTAACTTCAGTGTTCATGCTTCTGTCTCCCTCAAAATACATTTGTGTAACAACAACACCCCCCTGAAGATATTTATAAATGGTTTTAAGGAATGGGCGTGACAAAATAACTGACTAGCGCTTCCTTAAGTGAAGCCCCGGCACTAGGATTGGCCGACATGTTCAAAAATCGATAGGGACATTTGTCTCTTCATGACAAACAAATAAGTCTGATGAACTTGTCCTTGGGCTTTCATTAGAGCAACTTCAAATTCTGTGAATGTCATCTCAACAAGATGGAGATATAAACTACCTCGGTATATGAGTTCATCACACGGTGTGACGGTGGCGTGGGGTGACATTTTGATGATTCGCCAAAAAAAAGGGATTTATTATAACTCCTCTGTGCATTGTTCTTTCAGCCCCTAACCTCATTCCCACATTCACAGTCCCGCCCTGATCAGATCCATATCGATATTGACTCATCATTACAGCGCCAACTGCTGGCTACAGGAAGTGACATGTTTTCAAACTGATGAACTGCTCTTGGCTGTTTTACAACATAAAAGAACACTTCAAAGGATTCATTAAGCAAATCATTCTTTGTTGTCAGTTTGCTTAAATGTTACAGTGTCAGTGATGTTAAAATCCTTTGAAGTCTTAGATGTAAAGATGAACGATTTATACGATCTGAAGAGAGAAATTAATGTTTTTGTCCTGAACAGATCTATTAGTCCAGTATAGTGATAGCGTAAGCACCACCTACTCCCATATAGTTTTTAAACTAAATTTGATTAAGATAAAGGAGGAGAGATCTGTTACTGTTCGGAGGAAGTGAAACTATTCTACAGTCACTGGCAGCAGCTGAAATGGAGCAGCAAGAAAATCAACTGGACAGAGAAAGATTCTGCTGTTTGATCTGTCTGGATCTGCTGGAGGATCCGGTGACTACTGTCTGTGGACACAGCTACTGTAAGAGCTGTATTAACACCCACTGGGACAAAGAGGAGGAGAGAGGAAGCTACAGCTGCCCTCAATGTAGACAGAGCTTCACACCGAGGCCTGTCCTGGTGAAAAACACCACGTTAGCTGATTCACTGGAGGAGCTGAAGAAGACTGGACTCCAAGCTGCTCCTGCTGATCACTGCTATGCTGGACCTGATGATGTGGCCTGTGATGTCTGCACTGGGAGAAAACTGAAAGCTCTCAAGTCCTGTTTGGTTTGTTTGGCTTCTTATTGTGAAAAACACCTCCAGCCTCATCTTCAGTCACCTCCATTGAAGAAGCACAAGCTGGTGGAGCCCTCGGAAAAGCTCCAGGAGACCATCTGCTCTCGTCACGACGAGGTGATGAAGATGTTCTGCCGCACTGATCAGCAGTGTATCTGTTATCTCTGCTCTGTGGATGAACATAAAGGCCACGACACAGTATCAGCTGCAGCAGAAAGAAGTGAGAGGCATAGAGAGCTTGGGCCGAGGAGACAAACAATCCAGCAGAGCGTCCAGGACACAGAGAAAGATGTGAAGCTGCTTCAACAGGAGGAGAAGGCCATCAACGGCTCTGCTGATAAAGCAGTGAAGGACAGTGAGGAGATCTTCACTGAGCTGATCCGTCTGCTGGAGAAAAGAAGCTCTGTTGTGGAGCAGCAGATTAGATCCCAGCAGGAAACTGAACTGTGTCCAGTCAGAGAGCTTCAGGAGAGACTGGAGCAGGAGATCACTGAGCTGAAGAGGAAAGACCATGAACTGAAGCAGCTCTCAGACACAGAGGATCACAACCAGTTTCTACACAACAACCCCTCACTGTCACCACTCAGTGAATCTACACACTCATCCAGCATCAGGATCCGTCCTCTGAAGAACTTTGAGGACGTGACAGCAACTGTGTCACAGGTCAGAGGTCGACTACAGGACATTCTGAGTGAGACAGAGACAGAGATTTTACAGATTGTGTCTCAAGTGGATGTTTTACTGCGACAACCAGAGCCAGAGACCAGAGCTGACTTCTTAAGATATTCACAGGAAATCACACTGGATCCAAACACAGCACACAGACGTCTGTTATTATCTGAGGGAAACAGAAAAGTAACATGTATGAGTGAAGAACAGTCTTATTCTTATCACCCAGACAGATTCACTGGTTGGCTTCAGGTCCTGAGTAGAGAGAGTCTGACTGGATGTTGTTACTGGGAGGTTGAGGTGGGGCTGGTAGAAGGATTTGATCTAGCAGTCACTCACAAGAATATCAGCAGAGTAGGACACTTAGATGAAAGTCTGTTTGGATTGAATGATAAATCTTGGTCATTCATTTTTGATGGAAAGAGTTATCACTTGTATTACAACAGCATCGAGACTCCAGCGTCAGGTCCTGTGTCCTCCAGAGTAGGAGTGTACCTGGATCACAGTGCAGGTGTTCTGTCCTTCTACAGCGTCTCTGACACCATGACTCTCCTCCACAGAGTCCAGACCACATTCACTCAGCCTCTCTATGCTGGAGTTGGGGTTTATTATCCTGGACACACAGCTGAGGTCTGTAAACTCAAATAGACTTGAGTCATTCGTTTCTGCTCCGCACAGAGATCAGCTGTCAATCAAACACTGACCTTCCTTTATCACACATATTTAGTTCTCACTTTGTAAAGACAGAAACCTATAATTACACTGACATGTATGTGTTTGAAAGAACCCGAGCACCGAGCGGTGGGAGGCCCTATTGTATTTCGAAGGACTTGCATTTCCATTTTGGGATTTTTCCGGGTGGGAAATTGCTGTAACTTCGGTGTTCGAGATTCAACCTCCCTCAAACTACATGTGTGTAGCAACAGCCCCCCACGCAGACATTCAGCTGGTTTTAAGGAATGGGCGTGGCAAAATAACTGACTAGTGCCCCTTAAAGGGCATCCCCGGCACTACGATTGTCATCTACAAAAATCTGTAGGGACATGTGTCTTTTCATAACAAACAAATACGTTTCTTGGATAGATACGCTAGACCAAACAGGGAGCCCATCATTTTGACTTTTATGGCTATTTTGTCCATTTTCCACATTTGTATTTTGACGAACTTGTTGTACGGCTTTCATCAGATCAACTTCAACTTCTGGGAATGTCATCTCAACAAGATGGAGATATAAACTACCTTGGCATATTTGATTTCATCAAACGGTGTGACCATGGAGTGGCGTCAAAATTTGATTACACGCCCTCAAAACACAAGCTTCTGTATCTCAGACATATTTGGTCCAATCAAGTCCAAACTAGAAATGTAAGACAAGACTCGCGACCTGATGACATCTACAAAGAAATCATGACTTAAAATCACATCGCCACCTGCTGGCTACAGGAAGTGAAGCGTTTATCCTTGCCGCAAAGCGCAAAATGCATGCAACGCGGAGACGTGCGCTTGGTCATTGAACGCTCTCTCTTCACCGACCGCAACAGGCTTGAAATTGCCTGTGCTCGGGCCTGTTAGTGCTACAACTTAGCCCTAGTTTTATGTTATATTTCCATTTAAATGTAATTATTCAGAATAACATGATGTAGTTGTGGGTTAAGCATGTGTTCGTTTTGCATGAAAACAAAAACCCAAACCTTTGCCGTCTTAATGTAAAAGAGAAACAGTTTTCCTCAATTCAGGAAGGTGACATTTGTTGTGTGAACACTTGGCGAATCTTTGGCACACTATGACGACTATGGTTTAATGCTGCAGTACACCATAAGAACATTTGCAGCTGTGTGATTGACTTGAGGAGTGAACTGACCTCATTCTCGGTTTATTATATCAATGCCTCCCTTTAATTGCCTCTTTTCAGTCTCTGCAGCAGCTGGATTACCGTGAGCGCCCAGAGGCTTTAAATATTCATTCTGCTCTCGTAAGTAATGTACAATTTAATCACAAAACATTGTAATAGCATTCAAATCGTCAAAAGCCGGTCCTTAATTTGAGCTTGAAGGAGGGAAAGTGCCAGTGTGTGTCCATCAACGATTCATTCAACTAATACTGACAGACACCAGTTAAACAGGAAGACCACCCTAAATCCTCAGTGGTTCGACAGCCCTGTACTGTACATGGTGAAGAGCTGAGAGAGAGATATTCAGCTTGTTTTAATGTTAAACTAGGGACTTTCACTCAGTAGAGCACACACCTCTGTCACGGCACAACATGTCCTTTACATTCTGCACCAATTCATCATTTCAACTTGGTCCGAGTTGTAAAACCACTGAAGATACATCCAAACGGTTGATTCCCTGCTGAATCCACATTATCTCAGCAACACATTGGTAGTAGTTACAGGTTTGTAGCCCTATAGCCCTACTAGAGCGGCTGCAAAAAGCCTGAGCCCTGATGAACTTACATTGTCATTAGCTAAATCCAAATTATCTTTTGGATCCCCCCGACTTAAAGATATTAAATAATATACCTGATATTTGACATCAAGATCCTTTAATTATTCCCTGGGAAATCAGTGCAAATTTAAAAACCAACCTATCTCTCAATGATAAAGAAAGTAATAAAACATTCATAGATCTGCCCCTTGGTTTGGTTCAACCCCAAAATTGTATTGGTTCTTTCTTGGTCTATGTCCCATCCTTCCACAAAGTTTGGTTGAAATCCATTTAGCAGCTTTTGCATAATCTTGCTTACAAACAAACAAACAAACAAACATGCCAACTAACAGACAATACAATACAAAAACTGCACCATTGCATTGTGCTTTCCAAAGCTTTACTTGTATTTCACACCTTTCATTTGATTTCATGTGACCTCTACTTCATATAAATTCATATAACATATATTCTAAGACAGTATCTTACAGTAGTTATGAACTGTGTGCCAATGATACATGTGTTTAAAAATATTAAGGTTAAGAGTTGAGATGAATCTGTAAAACCACACTGCTTGTTTCATCCAGGCATAAACAAATAAATTCAATGATTAACATATTAAACACCAAATGACTATGTAAAACGCATGAGGCAAATATTGGAGACAAACATAGAAACAGCTTTAAGGCCAAAATGTTCTGTTCTATGTTGTTCCTTTCTTTTGATGCTATTTTAATGGGAAACAGTGTTTTCCTCCTCATCCATACAAACGAACACTGTTTGTCTGGTCGGGGCTTCCTGCCCTGTTACCTGACATATCTCATTATGGTGGGACAGACACTGATTTGAAAAACAAAGCAAAAACCAAATAAACAAAAAGTTGTCACTCCAGGTAAAGAACATTTGGGGGGAGCCTGCAGATGCTTGACAGATGTGGGTACAGACCTTTTCCCTTTACCTCATCCTCAATATGGAAGAGTCACAGGGACCCACACAATCCCACTGCATTGTGGATAAAATTGTGACTGAAACGCCGAAATAGGCCTGAGGGCACGTTGCTAAGCCGTGTTTCATTGGTTTGAGCCATTATCAGCACTGAGCACACAGCAGTATGGGCCTGTGTTGTCGAGGTCTATCTCAGCGGTGACACAGACACACCCTGAAATAGAAATGCTGAAGAGAGACATCCGACTGCCACAGTCAGCACACAGAATATGGAGCATTCTGGAGTAAATAAAAATGAGCTGTCACGTTATTTTCTGCTTATTCACCAAACATGCTACAGTGACTTTGTTCCTATTACCAGGGCTCTCCATCAGCCTCCTCCCATTGACTTCACTGTAAGACAGAGAGTGCACTATTAAACACATGACTGACAGCTCTAACCTTTTCACCCTGAGATAAACCCTTGGGTCACTTGTCTGAACCACATTCATTAGCTCTCATTCTGATATTCCTCGCCAGAGACGCTCTCTATACAGTTAGAATGGATCAGACGTTCTCTACAGTAGATGTTTGTCCAGTCGACAAACAAGAGGCGACTTCTCCTCCCTCAAGCTGTAATGCAGCCGGAAACTAATCCAATCTGCAGGTCCCACAGTCCAGCAACCAAATCAATAGCAAGGAAAAACAAAGGACAGAGCATTTTGGCCATTAAGGCGTTGAGTTAAACCAAAGAGGCAAATGTGGTGAAAAGGGAAAAGCAAGCATGAATTCTACACTTTAAGGCAGTTACTGAAAAGTCTTTACTTATTGGTCGTGTCAGATCTTTATTAATTACTGATAATGTGTGAATTTATAAAGATGAGTCTGAAGATACAATAATCAATACTTTTATAAAAACAATAGATTAAGTGAAGGTAAAAGAGCTTAAGAGAAAAGTCAGTCAAGCTTTTATCTATTTCAGTCATTGACCGTATGTAAAGATGGAAGACACGACTTCTCTCTCAAAGTGAAGCAAGAGCGTCCGGATAGCCACCTGGTGGTTAGCTACTGTAAAGGCCATGAACTCGTCACCTCCAAGTTAGTGGATGGGACATGCACCCAACTTAAAAAGTCAAAGTACACGTCAAACACGTTTTTCTCAAAGGAGGTTTCTATAATTTTGGGTCTCACACTGACGTTTAGACAAGTGCTCATTGTTCCTGTCAGTTTGGATTTAATTAGTTATTTGATGCAACAGAAACGGAGCAAAACGCCATGATTGACAGAGGAGACTGTTTGGGCTTTATTTCTGTACAGTGGGAGGAAGTGGAGACGTCCATCTTTATTTATAGCGCATTGGCTTCCGCTCATTGTTGGGATTGTATGGTGCCTCTTCACTGTTGTTTCTCACTTTCAGCGCTGCTGCCCCGCTATTACACAGTTTTATAAGGTGATTGTGTTGTGTTTACAGATTGTTCAAATGCCCCCAAGTCACGAATACGATCTATAATTTCTACTTTTAAAACACACAGACACACAAATATTTCACAGACATACTCAGTGTCCTCAGATTTTTATTAAGTAAAGGCAGAGTCACATTGTACATGAAAATGGATGGTGAAGTGTTTTCTGTTTTATAAATAACACTTCACATAATGAATGGAGCATCCAATGAGTCAATTCCTCCCTGCGTGTGGGTTTCGTCAGCTTGTTTCCTGTGGAGGTATTGAGCTGGTTTTGTTGAGAAAAGAAAAACACGATACCCAACCTCTAACCCTTCTCTAATGGTACACATTACGGGTAGCACACACACACACACACACACATACATACACACACACACACACACGATGCAGGGATAACATCCATGGTAGATTAATATTAAGCATATTTATGACGTCCGTGTATTTGAAAAACAAACAAACATGAACTCCTCTCAAAATCTTGACAAGCAAACACTAAATTGATCATGAGCAATGATACAGGAAAAGTCATTACTCATGAGTACACACACTGTCTTAGCCATCATCAAATACACACACACACACACACACACACACACACACAGGCATGCAGCATGCGTCTCTTGGGGCTCTCTTAATCAGATCAGTGTCTGAGGGATGTGTTGCAGCAAGGCGACGAACACTGTTAATTATTTAACCGCAAACACAAACATGCAAATGCACTGTGAAATAGTACGTGGGAGAAAGTTGTCTGCTCAGCCCTTTTTGCCGGTATTCGTCCGTCGGAATGACAAGTGGGTTCGGAGCGATAGGAAGAGCAGCAGTGTGGGCACACGCACAGACACTCACAAACACTCACATGAAATAATTTCAGTCCTCGCTAACATGCTCAGACAGTGGGCTTTAGAATAAATTGCCACGCTTTGATAGAACATGGCAGGGATCACAGCAGAGGTCCTGCTAGGAATAATGGCTGTTGACAGGCTTTCAGTTCAGTGGGGGAGAAGTACACAGTAGGTGGCGGATTCCAGTCATACACAAGAGACAATAACATGCCCGCAGACTGTAGCGTCAAAGAGTGACTGCAAACACACACACACACACACACACACACACACACACACACACACACACACACACACACACACACACACACACACACACACACACACACACACACACACACACACACACACACACACACACACACACACACACACACACACACACACACACACACACACAGTGCATACACACACGGTCCAAAATATTAGCTTTTGTTTAAAAGTGAATGGCGTCCTCGATGCCAGGAGTTTGTTTTCAAGCCTCAGCCTTTGGTAACTGAGCTCTAATCTGATAAGAAGAAAATACAAAGACCAATGCTTCATCAGGTACAGCTTTTATCTGCACCCTCTGATTAACTGTGCAATCAGTGAGTATTCAATGAGCATTTGCCATAAAATAATTTGCAGCTTAACAGTTTCTATCATTACATCAAAAGAAATTAAAGTGAATTCAAATTTGCATAATGGCACATTAATCCTATTCATCACTTTTGAAATACTTATGTGTGATGTGCATCACGAAGACGATGATGGACTTTGCACATGTAATAATAGCTTCTTGGAGCACAGTTGGTCTTGATTTGATATGTTTGTTACACTGTAGCTGGGAAGTTGTGGCTGCTGAGAGCAATTCATTTTAAGGGTCCAGTGTGTTGCATTTCCTCTGGCTGTAAAGTTGCACATTGCACTCGATTTCTGACATGATTAAAAGGGATATACGTTATTATAAAAATCGCTGTATTGTTCTAATATGACCTGAAATAATCTTTAGAGTAAACTTTTTGCCTTGCAGTAGCTGCAGCAACCTTCTGGGCCCCTACTTCCATTGATATCTTGATAACCACTGGCTGCTGGACAGAAGTGACAGCCTACACCAGTTAATGCTCAAACAGTAAAACTTATTTATTCACCCTCATGGGTCGGTAACGTTTTCAGACCCTAAACATCCTCTGCTCCTCTAATGCATTTCCTCCAGGAGTGTGGTCCTTATGCCGCAGTGGGTCTAAAGAAGGACCTGTGCCCAGAACAAACTAAATATGTTTATGGGAGCATTAACTCGAGATTGAACATTGATCCAACCCTAAAGTACACACATACACACACACATGTGTGTGTCCTTGAAATAGTTTGGTTTTGGTAACTTCATTTTCATGCTGATGCTAAGATGAGATGATCGATACCCCGCTTATGTCTAATGTGTGGTAGGTGTGGAAGTACAGAGCCAGGAATCAAATAGATCCCAGCTCAGCACCAGGAGTCAGTTCTCTACAACACAGCAGCTCACTAATTAACAAAAAAATATATATATAAAACTCCAATTTCAAATTTTAGAGAATATAGTTATGTATCATCCGTCTGTCCAGGGATTTTCTGGCAACCTTGCTGTGATGACAGCAGGAATCACTTCACCCTGCCGCTTTGTTTTGGCAGAAACTATTTACGGCACGTATCCGTCCTAAACTGACAATCTGACATTCACCCCCACAGCACGCCACCGCTGGCCAGCTGTGCCGAGGGGAGAAAAGGTAGACTGGGCTGGAACATCTGTCTCTTGCTCTATCATTACTATTTACTATATTACCTTTTTTGCAACACCCTAAACTCCTCCTCCTGGAGATTGTCTGAAAATATGTGTTATCCCCTAACTTTAACGATATCACTCCTCCTCCTCCTCCTCCTCCTCCTCCGACTCTGTGATGTGAAGCGTTCCATTCCGCCCTCACCTGATAAAAACGATAACTCCATGAAAATGAGACATTACAAGCAGAACTATTGACTGCAATAAAGTCCACATGAACCCACCTCTCCCCCACTAATGCACTGAAGCACACACTCTTTCTTAGATAAGCTTACAAATTCCTCCTTAAGCCTTGTCACAATATTATCCCGTGTGGATGCACCGACCCTGACGACGGCATCACTTGATTCTGCCTCTCAAGCTGTCGGCTCACATTGTTCCTGCATAAAATTTCACTACACTCACATTTTTTTTTTTACCAAACTGCTGTTTCTTTGTGTCCCTGCACCGCCTCCAAAGAACAATGGCAACAAACGACTATATGGCCTCCGATCTGCGACCTTGAAATAAAATGACCGACTGTGAACATCCCCAACTCTGACCTTGAAGCAGGCACCTGAATCACAGGTGGGGGGGATTTAGGGTTGTGGCTGAAGAAAAGATAGGAGCTGGTTTTCTGTGGTAGACATGGACAGCCAGGAATAGGTTTCATCCTTCTCATGTGTCCTAGCAACGTTAGCAATGTTTCTGTAATAAGAGCCCCTCTGTGAACAATATATCATAAAAATGGCTCTGGGCTAGTGTGGATATAGCACCACGAGGACATTTGAAAAACCTTAACGGTGACCCAGGGGCCCTCATTTAATTATACAGCTCACTAAATGTCTCTCATCCATCTGAATGACCTTGTCTCGCTGTCCGTCCAGTTCAAATTGCACTGATGTAAGACGCACCGCTGTAACTCTATCAACATGCTTCGCGTGCACTGGAAGCAAAGTGTGACAACTAATGTTTGTCAGACGCCTAAGCAATGTACTTTATTCTTTAAGCTTTAAGCTACAGTCTCAATTCAATTTTAAGAATATTTGGGAATTGATTATGTAACATAATCATGTACATATTGTATTTAAACACTGCAAGCAACAGAAAATATTAATCCAGGGGAAATGGAAGGTCCTGCAGCCACAAACTACCGAAAACCACACTGAATCTTATGAATGAAACTTAATAGCAACTATACAGTTGATTCAAGAATGGAAAATTATTTTTTTTCTTGAATTTTGCAGACAGCTAGACACATTTTAAATGTACTTCCAAATCTTTCATTTAGTTTTACTTTAAACAGTAAACACGCAGAGTCCCTTTTATTCAGATGTTCTATCCCTATTAACAATAGATACAAATGTCTTATCATTATTTAATAACATGCACAGTCAACATGGAACTATTTGAGATAGCTTTAAAATTTCGTACGGAGATACAACAGGACATGGATTGTTAGATATTGTAAGTGCTGATGCTGCTGGTGAAAATCACAGGGTAAGGTTGCATCACTGCTCATGTAAAAGCTTTCATCATGTGCAGTGTGATGTGACAACAAAAAGCCTAAATCGAGTTTCATTTATCCGTCAGTTTCCCAAAAATATCTCTTCCCCTCTAAGAAAAATGAACTTTCCCTTTGAAATCATCTCAAAATAATTGCATTTAATCACATTGTGTCAGTCCTTCCCTACACCTCCTGCTCCGCCCTCCTGCCATGCCATGCTCTACCCTCTGCTGTGCAAATAATACCACTGGTCTGTGTTCGACAGCCTATAATCTCAGCTCCAGCAGCTGCAGCAGAGTTGTAGTTGCCACAGAGATATTAAATTTCTCTGAACTTCCCCCGCTGACGGACTGAAGAGCATCTCCAGGACCTGATGCAAGGTGGTAAACAAGGGTCCTCAGTGCACTTCAATTATTGTCAAGGAAATATCTGGAGTTAAAGGGCAAATCCAGGCTTTTCTAGAGGCATTTACGGCATTGTCTTGTGCTTCACTTAATCATAAGCAACATTAATCAGCTGACACAATAAGCCTGTTTCACAGAGCACACAGATTAGTCCCAGACACTGAAAGGAGCCCTGCAAGTTAATGGGAATCTGGATTCATAAACGAACCCTCACAATAAACTCAAACAACAAACAAGTCCACAATGAAAACGGCTCCAGCTGCTGTAATCTTAGGTATTTACCCCACCTAGGTCTGTGTATCTCACTGACTCCCTCCACCATGATTCAACATGCTCACTCAGCTGCTGATGAGGCATGACCACCGCCAGCAGAGCAGGGCAGACTGTAAGACCGACATCCAGCAGTCGACTGCAGAGGCAGGATGATGGCTCCATATCAGCTCTGCGGGTCAAGCAGCGATTACAAAATAAGATGCTCTTAAATGTGATTGCAATGTCGCTATCCATGCATACTTTATTTTCTTGGTCACATCCACATGTTGGATTTGCATCATCTGTGACATGTTTCTGACCCACGGACGACAATTTAATGGGCATGGGAGTCTTATGTCCGGGCATTTCAATTTTTGTCTGTCTTTCTTCCCCAATACATGCTGAGAGGAGGAATTGAGAAAATATACAAAAGCATCCACATCAAATCTTGATAACCACTGGCTGCTGGACAGAAGTGACAGCCTACACCAGTTAATGCTCAAACAGTAAAACTTATTTATTCACCCTCATGGGTCGGTAACGTTTTCAGACCCTAAACATCCTCTGCTCCTCTAATGCATTTCCTCCAGGAGTGTGGTCCTTATGCCGCAGTGGGTCTAAAGAAGGACCTGTGCCCAGAACAAACTAAATATGTTTATGGGAGCATTAACTCGAGATTGAACATTGATCCAACCCTAAAGTGCCTCAACTGAGATCATCATCGTCTTGCGTGTCTGAACTGAATCTTCTCATCATCATTATTAAAAATACTCTCTGTAAATAACCCTGACAGAAGCTTACCTAAATATCACAGAATGTTTGTGCGTATATATCTGTGTTTGATGAATACGTCTTTTTGATGCAAGTGTGTATATTTGTATCTGTGTGAATACATGATGATCGTAACTTGTACATGAGCAGAAAAGGCAATACTTGTTACTGCGAGGCAAACTATCATCCAGTGGGTCTGTTTTTATGATTCTCACACACACACACACACACACACACACACACACACACACACACACACACACACACACACACACACACACACACACACACACACACACACACACACACACACACACACACACACACAAGTCTCTGCACAGGAATAAACTGCTGTTTATGACAGAATATCAATTGAGACTGAATTTATGCAAACTCTCTGTGCTGTGTTCTTACTGTGCTCCTTCTCTGAATAATAATAACATTAATGAAACGACAGAGAAACCAAATCTAAGCACGTTCCATAATCTCAGGTGTGTGTATGTGTGTGCGCAGCAAGCTGTGTCTAGCCAGTCTATCCAAATGCTGCCTGCAACTGTTTCACTCTTATTTGTATGTGTATTGTGTAAACTATTATTTTATATTGTATTGTATTGTATTCTAACTATAAACAGGATGAATCTATAATTTATCCAGATGCTCCCAGCACTTGGTTCAATCTTGTTTGTGTGTGCATAGTGTGCACTAATATGTGAATATTCTAGTCTATTCTATTCTATTCCATCTCAGTATAACTCTAACCGATAACACTCGCTCCTGCCTTTAGCTGGTTCACTCCTGGTTTATAAGTTTGCCGTCAGTCACTTCTGCTCCTGAGGAATCGCAGTGACAGAGGAGACAGTTTGTTGTGACACTCGGAGCTCGGCGCTCGGTTAAGAGCTCCCGATGTGAAAAACGTTAGCCATGCAAACACAAGGAGCAGATAATGCTGTGCTGAGTCTCCTTCTGTGACAGGTTAATATATTACTGCAGAACACTCAAAAGTTTAATCATATGTATGTACGGACACACACACACATACACACACACACACAGACAGCCCTTCCCTTTGGCTACATGCTCTGTTCAGGGTAATATGCTGGCCCTCAAATAAATTTAATTCCTTTTCCTCTTCCTGGATTAGATAAGACACCAATAAATTACATTTGCTCCTTGACACTTGACAATGGGATCATTCCAATTTTAGACTTTTTCTTTTCTTTGCTTTCTCTCCCCAAGCAACTGCGCAGTATTTATAGGCCCATACATAATGTTAGCCCTGGGTTGGGGACTGGTTTGGTTTAGAGTCAATGTTCATGTTATCTGCACATATCAAACATTTCCGCTTTCCTTCAGAGTTCTTCCCACCTCCCCCTGTTTCTCCAAGTTTGGAGTCTGCCAACTCAGAAAAAGCAACAATCCGCAGGAAGTCAATTCACACATCACAGGTAATGGTGGGTTTCAATTCTGTCTTGTTTGTTGCCTCGCATGTAAACCACCTGCTGCTTACTGCTTCCATGCATGGTCACCCCTGGTGTGTGATTGGCTGCCAACGAAACATGTGGGTGTAGGAAACCAGCATTTAAAAATACATTTATGGTGACATTACTGCACTTTGAATCTAATTGAAGGCATCCTTGAATGACATTATGTCCACACAGAAAGTATTTTCATGGTTTTTTATCTTTTCTCTAAAATCAGTTCTTTGTGACCGTGTCGCCTGTGCATTCAGGAGAGATGAGGGATGAAAGAGAGGCGGGATGTTTTTGCAGACTGTGTGAATGTAAAGTCCTGAGCCGATGCTAAGTCAAGGACGTGCAACCTGACCAGCCATTAAATCCTCATACTGCATAATGGCTATTTCATCTCATGTTTAATCTAAATGTGTGCATTAAAATGCACCATACAGCACCTGAAGGATAAGAAGGTTACACACACACACACACACACACACACACACACACACACACACACACACACACACACACACACACACACACACACACACACACACACACACACACACACACACACACACACACACACACACACACACACACACACACACACACACACACACACGAAGAGGCCACAGTAATAGTGAAACAAGAGGTGGTGTAGTGAAGGTCACGTCGTATTATGGCATTCTAACCTGGTTATGACAGCGCTCACTGCTACTTAACCCCAGCTGCTGCTCCTCATGCACCATCTGACAAAGCATATGGTTTGTGGGCAGGAGAGGAGGAGGAGGAGGAGGAGGAGGAGGAGGAGGAGGAGGAGGAGGAGGAGGAGGAGGAGAGGAGAGGTTTTTGGTTTTTCAAAATCAATTTATTTTCTATTTCCAGGAACAAAAACACTTCTTATGTCAGCCACCAGCTGTACACCGCAACCAAACAAGGTTAATAAATACTACATATAGATTATTTTCGATATATATACACACACACACACACACACACATGTACATACCCACTCACACATCCATACCAACTGTCGTATCTCAAATTACAGGTTAAAAATCAGTTCCCCTTCATCCCCAAGGGTGCATAGAATCCCCGCAACAGCCCATATGCGGCTAAATGTCATCAAATTGTCCATCATTTTGTAGTAGGCGTGTTCTACTCTGAGTCTGGCTTTCAGAAATCCAACCAGCATTGGCGCCGGATGCACGCTACCAGTGTCCAGTGCTTGGTTCCTCCGTGTCAGCCAAATGGCTAGCTTTGCAGAACCAGAGACAAAGTTTACCAGGTTGTGTACAGCTTTTTCCTTTGCAGAATATTTCGGACCATAAATGAACAAACCAAAAGAAAATACCTCTCCCAGGCCCTGAAACCACCCTTTCAACACATTAAAAAGTGCTTCCAGCCGTGGACACTGAACAAATAAATGTTCCAGTGTTTCAGCTTGGGAGCAGAACGTACACCCCTCCCCCAGCTCCGGATCAAGGTGCGCTCTGTATCTGTTTGTAGCTATCGCCCCGTGCACTAACCTCCACTGGAGGTCTGCTGTCCGTTTTTCAATGGGCAGCTTGTACAAGGCCCGCCAGCTGCCTTTCGGAGAAGCCTCTGGCTCCAATAGCCCAGTCCACCTCGACTCTCTAATCTCTTCCAGAGAGTGCAAATTACGAACCTTTACACAGGTCTGGTAGACAGACTTTTTTCCCACAGTCTGAAAGCTGTCTAGGTGAGGAGTTGGGAAGGACAACAACTGACCACGCCTCTCCTGCCACTCCCCAACAGCTGGGCTGATGAATAAGGAGGGGAAACTGTATTCCGAGTCATCACTCCACTGGTCACACAGAGTATTGTTGCTTGCAAAGACTCTCATGGTTTGTGGCAGGGCGGCACAGACCTCCTCCAACACTTTGTTTATCAGTCTGGTAGAGTTGATATTGCTGTTCGCTCTCAGGGTATCCACCGATGTTGCTGTCATCTTTATCAGATGGCCCAGTTTGGTGCATCCAGCTCGTCTGAGGTTGTCTCTGAGGCTGGCAGACTGCAGTGTTTCCGACCTCATAAAGTCATTGAAGAACAGCGGTTCCTCAAACAGCCACAAACCAGGTGTTTCATTGTTTTCTCTACTGACATGAAAAATCTGCCATGCATCTAACATTGATTTGTAGAACGGGGTCAGCCCGGTGAGATCCATGTCCTCCGTTCTTAAAAGGAAGAGATGTTTGTCGTAGCCCAATCTTCCAGCTCTCCTCAGCAGCAGACTAGCCGCATCAACCCACCTCGGCCCACAGTTGTACAGTAGTCTTTGAGCTGCCCGAAGGCGAAAAGCGGCAATTTTGGACTTGATGTCCACCAGTCCCTGTCCTCCTTCCACCACCGGCAGATAGAGGACTGCTGCCCGAACCCAGTGTTTGCCAGACCAGAAGAAATCCAGTATGGCTCTTTGTAGTTCCTCAATTAGTCCTCTCGGTGGCGTCAGAGCCGTAAGCCTGTGCCAGAGAGTCGAGGCAACCAGACTGCCGGCAACCAAAGCTCTTCCCCTATAGGACAGCTGGGGTAGCAACCATTTCCACTTAGACAACCGAGCACACACCTTCTCCTTCACTCCCTCCCAGTTTTTTGTTAGAAACACATCGCTACCCAAAAATACACCCAAAACTCTTAACCCCTCCTTCCCCCACTCAAGACCACCAGGCAGACTTGGTATTGCTTGCCCTCTCCACTGTCCCACCAACAAAGCCTCGCTCTTTTCCCAGTTCACCCGTGCAGAGGAAGCCTTACAATACAGTGACAGTGCTTCTTGTAAAGAAGAAACATCTTGTTGATTAGAGACCAACACATTTACATCATCTGCATATGCAGAGACTATGAGGGAGTACTCGGGATCTGGGAAGCCAGGCAGCGAGAGGCCACTGATCTTACCCCTCAACCTGCAAAGCAAAGGCTCTATGGCCAGACTGTATAACTGCCCAGAGATTGGACAGCCTTGTCTTATCCCCCGCTGTACCTGGATTGGTCTGGTCAGCCCTGTCCCCATCTTTATCATGCATTGTGCACCATTATATAATAGGCTGAGCCATGCAATAAACCCATCACCTAAACCAAAAGCTCTTAAAGTGTCAAATAAATAAGAGTGATCTACCCTATCAAAAGCTTTCTCTTGATCCAAAGAAACAATTCCACAATCAAACTCATATTTTTTACATACATCCATAACATCTCTTATCAGAAAAATATTGTCCATGATTGTCCGATCTGGTATACAGTACGTTTGGTCTCTGTGGACAATCATCTCCAAAATGTTTTTTAGTCTGTTGGCTAAGGCTTTTGAAAGTACCTTGTAGTCTGTGCACAGGAGAGCAACGGGCCTCCAGTTTTTAAGTAAGGCCAAATCTCCTTTCTTTGGCAGCAGGGAGATTACTGCTCGCTGACAAGAGACAGGAAGTGAACCTGTTCTCAAACATTCCAAAAGGACGCCATGTAGGTCCGGACCAATGATGCTCCAGAATCTCCTTAGCAGATCATTGGAGAGACCATCAATCCCTGGCGCTCGTCCTGATGCCATCTGGTTCACCGCTTCTGTCAGCTCCTGCAGAGTTAGCTCAGAGTCGAGGGCAGTTTTCTCCTCTTGGCTAAGCTGGGGTAGTCCCTGCAGCAGCTCCTCACGGGACTCCATGCAGCAACTTTCCTCACCAAACAGGTCGGTGTAAAAAGCTGACGCCTGGCTCCTCATCTCGCCTGGACAGGTGGTTATTCCGCCCCCTGGGAGTCTAATGCAGGTGAGCTGTCTTCTTTGTGCAACTGATCTTTCAAGATCGAAAAAGAAAGCAGTTGGTGCATCCATGTCTATTAGATGAAGCAGCCGGGACCTCACGAGAGCTCCCTTAACCCTCTCCTGCAGGTATGAGCTCAATTTCAACTTTTTTTCCTTCAGTAGTGTTTGACCTGTGGTGGAATCTGCAACTAAGCCCTCCTCTATGTTTATAATGCTAGCCTCCAGTTCTTGAATGACTGCTTTAGCTGTGGCAGTGGAGTATGAGGTGTACTGTTGGCAAAACACACGAATTTGTGCCTTGCCTATCTCCCACCAGAGCTTTAAAGAACTGTAATCTGTTTTTTTATTTTTCCACTGGCGCCAAAACAGCTCAAAAGCTTTACAGAACGCAGTGTTAACCCTCTCCCCTGGTGAAATTACTAACTCTATGCTAACCAGATGATGGTCTGAGAAACCAACCGGGCTAATGATGCTGTCACTTAGTCTGGCTCGAAGGTTTTGGGATATAAGCAACATGTCTAGTCTGGCTGCCGTCACCCTGTTTTCTCTGACCCTCATCCATGTATATTGTCTGGCTGTTGGATGCTTTAACCTCCAGGTGTCAACCAGATCTTGCTGTTTAATAAGACTGTTAAGGGTCTGCGCTGACTGGGGGTGAGGTTCTTCACTGGTCCGGTCCTTAGTAAAATCTAGAGTACAATTGAAATCACCTCCGACAATTAGCTGATCCTGCTGATAGTTTTTAAGTTCGTTTTCTAGTAACTTAAAAAAGCGTACTCTCTCTGCACCTTGATTAGGGGCATAGACATTCACAAAAACCAACACTGTATTTTCTATTTCTGCTTTTACTAATAACAACCGCCCCTTCACTAATTCTGTAACGGATAAGATGGTTGCATTTATTGTTTTGGTGAACATTACAGCTACTCCTGCAATGAAGTTGGAGCCATGGCTTAAGGCATGAGGACCCCTCCACCATAAACCCCAGTCTACTTCATCACTCGATGTTGTGTGTGTTTCCTGCAAAAATAACACATCAATGTGTTTTTGAGCCGAGATCTCTGCTATAACAGCTCTTTTTTTACTTTCTCTTCCCCCGTTAATGTTAAGTGACCCTATTTTTAATTTCCTCATAGAAAAGTCAGAAAAGAAAATAAACAGGAAAAATACAGAAATCAGTGAAGAAGAAAACACCAAGTGATGCATGATTATTTTACAGTGCTCCTCGTCTGTCTCGTTGTTTTTCCTTTAACCTGTTTCCTCAGGGTTGTCATGTGTTTTTTCAGACGGAAACATTTCTTCTCGTCGAGCTGATCCAACCCATACTGTCTTTTCAGAAACGCCACCGATCTAATAAATTTTTCTGTATCATCAAAATACTCTTCCACTTTGGCTACTCTCGCATAGGTTACGTCAAGAAAGTTGTTTATTTCTTCCAAAGTGTAGAGGGAGATATCTCTAGCTGGGGTCCCAAAAGATGCTACACTCTCTAGGTCTGACTCCTCCTCCATCTCTTCACCTGGGGCCTGACTGGCTGGCAGACTCTGTCCCTCATCGTTGTTCACACAGTGATCTGTGGCACCTGAGGGACCTGCCTCCTCAACATGTGGCATTTCTGCAGCTGCAGACTGGGAGGATTTCTCTAGGTCCTCAGACACACGCAATTTCTTGGACAGACTCTGCCCCTCTGACTTCTCTGCTTCAGGCTGTGAACCGTCCCCCCCACTCACTGCATCACCGCCACTTAAGGCTCTGCCGCGAGTGGGCTTTGACACTCCAGCGCGAGGAGCGTCCTCCGCTGCGGCGCCGGGCGCTGTTTCCGGTTCAGCGCCGGCCGCCGCCCCGGTCCCCGAGCCGCTCGGCTCAGTTTCCGGTTCGGTGCTCGGTGCCGCCGCGGCCCCCGAGCCGCCAGGTGCAGCCGCTGCTTCGGTGCTATGCGCACCTGCCGCCCCTTCGGCAGTGGCAGCGGCAGCGGCAGCCGCCGCATCCTCCGCCCCTTTGGCAGCGGCAACGGCAGCGACAGCCGCCGCATCCGCCGCCTCCTCAGCAGTGGCAGCGGCAGCCGCCTCCGGGCCGCTGCCACTGCCACCTGCCGCTTCACCGGCCCGCTGATGGTGCGGACACGAGGAGCGCTTGTGCCCCACATCCCCGCAATCAAAGCACTTAAAGCTCCCGGAGCTGGCGTACACCATGTAGAACCCGTCCCCGTGCTTCACTCTGAAGGAGACCTCCAGAGAGTTCGTGGTGGATGACAGGAACATAAACGCCTGCCGTCTCAGGGACTGTACATGTCTCAATTTGGGATCCTTGCAACCGAGATTTAACGTTCTGAACCCGCTAGAAAATTTACCGAATCTGCTGAGCTCGGATCTTAAGATCTCATTTGAAATAAAAGGCGGAACTCCGGATACCGTGATCCGAGTTGCGGGAACCGACAGCGGGTTCACCTGCACGAAGCCGTCCCTGATAAACACTCCACTGGCAATCAGCTGGTGCACCTGTGGTTCCTCCTTGAGAAATACCACCACCGCTTTGCTCATTCTGGAGGCATAAACTACATTATCATGTCCCACCTGTTCTCCAACAGCCAGCAGGACTTCCTCCACCTTAACGTTGTCCCCCGGCGGGACTATTCTGACTCCCTGCCGGAGTGACGGAGGTGGCGTCTCCGTGGACGCCATTCCTCCAGAGACCCCCGACAAACCCGCGGTCTGTCGTTGCCACTTGAAAACGATAATAAAGAAAAGGCTTACCTTATCATGCAGATAGGAAATGAGAAACAAAAACCAAGGAAATCCCAGTAAACAGGCAAACCCAGTTCAAATTCTCCGCGCCACCCACGCGTCCACCACCACCACTCACTCACACCGGAAACGGAAAGAGAGAGAGGAGAGGAGAGGAGAGAAGAGAAGAGGAGAGGAGAGAACAGAACAGAACAGAACAGTGTCAGAGACCTAAGTAGAAAGTTGTGTTAATGTATTTTTATATATAAATAAGGGGGAATGTGCAATTTAGTCTAAATTGCAGTATCTTGTCTGTATGTATATATGTACACTGTAACAATATCTATTAAATTATATATATTATTATTCAAAAAGTCTGCCAGCAAGAGTTGCCAAACAGTAAGTAAAATAACAGTAACAATTTAGTTTTATTATATTTATATTTCTAAGTTGTAGTAGTTATTATAAAGAAATAGGATGTATATTCTGGTATTTTTACATAGAATTCGATGAAATTTAACTTTAAAGAACATTTGAAAAATTCTTTAATTTAGGAAGAAAAATGTAAGTTAATATAGTACATTTCTGTTGAGACACTTCTTCCCTGTACTTTGCTGTCTTTCTCTCCCCCTCTGCTCTCCCCCACTCCCTCTCTGTCTGTACAGCTGATGCACGCTGTCCTGAGGAGCGCAGACAGACTTCACTTTGAGCGGCAGCGCCACTCACCAGCGGAGACAAGCGCCTCGGACACGGAGACGGATCAATCCCAGTGCGCGTCACTTTTCATAACACAGCAGAGTTTGTCAAGCAAACACGAGATTCACAAGAAGTAAGTCGAGTCCGAGGAGTCTCAGGAGAGTCAGAGGTCACCACGTATCTGAGGCACTGATGGAAACATCACACAGCTGTGGCTGCAACAAAATGCCATCCACATGCATCCATCCATCCATCCATCCATCCATCCATCCATCCATCCATCCATCCATCCATCCATCCATCCATCCATCCATCCATGCATCCATGCATCCATGCATCCATTCATCCGTGCATCCATCCATCCACAGACATGGGAAGAACAGGCAAACACACACATCAGACCGAGTCCCCTCTTGCTGTGAGGTGACCGTGCTAATCACCACAGCACCATGTCACCATACCCCCCAAAAAATGCCCTGTGGCAAACCATTCACCCACAGATCCACACAAAAATCATAATCATGACTTAGAGTGTTGCAAATGATTACATTGCATTTCCTCAATATTTGCTCTATTGCCCGGTCAGCATCATATCTGTGGAAGCAGATGTAGGACATGGAGTTCAGCCTGTGTGTCGGTGACCTGGTTGTGGCAGGTGTGTGACAGAAGGTGCATTATGCAGCCAAACGACACTAGATCTGCAGGACACAGATGTGAGTTCCTGCGCATTGAACATCTGGTTTCAATGTTTGTCACGGTTAAATTGTGTGTTGCTGTTGTGCTCGTGTGTGCTTGTGTTTGGAAAGAAAAATGTACTCATGCAAAGCTCCAATGTGAGAATTTGCCCCTCTGCAGGGAAGAGGGACAACTTTAGGTCTATGAGTGTAAGTGACAGAGACAATCAGAGAGAGATAGAGACTATAAAACATCTGATGCAGGGTGTCTCTAACATGTTCTTGATAGTCATCTCTTGGCATTTGCCTTCTGCCTGTGCCTCTGAAGGTCAAAAGGTCCCTGCAGGAGCAGCACCGGATTCATACGATTACACTTTACACAACAAGCAAGAGCCATAGAGGAGAGGGTCAAGATGGAAAGAGTCAGAACGGAGGAGCGTGATAAGCGGTTGTGGGCAGGGGAGATAAAAAAGCTGAGGGCTAGAAAAGACAGAGAGAGAGAGAAAAGAGAGAAATAAGTGATGAACAAAGAAGGAGAAAAGGCTGCAGAGATCAACTTTGAGAGGATGGGAAGGCTGATGAAATGTATGGATAATTGATGGGAATGTGTTAAAAGCTCAAGGCAGGTGGTTGCTCGGCTGCTAGTGCTAATGGTCAGCGCTCAAGAGGCCATATGTGTGTGTGTGTGTGTGTGTGTGTGTTTGTGTGTAAAAGTACCAACGGGTCTTCAGTTACTATGACGACGGGTCTGCAACAGACCGACATAGCACCACGGCCTTCTTTCAGTTTTTTTTGAGTGGGTGTTTTTTACGCTCACAAGTTCTGCTCTGATTGTACTTGAACAAACTTTTCCGGCTCGCTCACAGTATGTTAATGTGGTCGCTGATGGAAGCAGAGTGCAGCCGGGCAGAGCTGCAGCGACGCATAACAAGATACCATGCATCACAAACAGTGGAATTTATGAATGAAAAATCCCTCATCTCATGTGCACGCTTGTTGTGATCAACTCTTATGGCGGCGAGTCACGACCTTGCTGAGCCGCCTCGTCCTCAGTCCTATTGATTCATCACTTCTCCAAAAGGAACATGTTGGCGTTTGCAATTTCTCTTAAGTCTCAGATTTAACGTTTCACAGCTGAACTCGGTGAATGAGTTTGCAATGAGCAAAGCCCCGAAGCATCTTTAAAATAGGTTACACTTACAGACGTAATGCAAAGTGTAAACTGAGCAGCATGCCGTCTGGCTTTATACTACAAATGCACACATTACATTTTCATAGCATAGAGTGGGTTTTACTTTTGAAGCCTCAGCCGTCATCTCCAAGTTTTAATATCTCAGAATCATCTTATAATTACTAAATTACTCACGGTATCCACTACAAACACCTGATACTCTGCAGTTTCTATCTCTAGGATCAACATTTTGAACGTACAGGTTTTCACTGTAATGGGAGATTGTGACTGACAATTCACCACTTTTACTCTGAATCAATTCAATTCAATTCAATTAGTTTTGCGCCAAATCACAACATTTGTAATTGTAGAGGAAACCAACACAACTGGAGAAATGAAAAAAAAACTAAAACTTCCTTTTCAATCAATCGTTCAAATTCTATTTGTTTAGCCCATATTCACAAATCACAATTTGTCTTTATAGGGATTTGCAAGGTGTGACATCCTCTGCTCTTAACCCTCAGCATGTGGAAACAAACGTAGAAACCTCAGCGAGTGAAACATGAGAGGGAAATAGATGCTGCATGAAACTGAACACATCAACAACATAACAGGAAGAAACTTGGACCATCTGCCTCCACTGGTCGGGGTAAGAGGAGAAACTTAACCTGGACCAACTGTGGGTTTGATTACAGCCTGACTGCTCGTGTTACTTGGCCAGCGATGCATTCGTGCTGTTCCCGCTGAGTGGGGAAAAGCTGTTTATGTGTTTATGGTGCATAGGTCTAGTTCAAACCTTTTAGTCACATCAAATAAACAGTGTAAATTACCTAGTTTTGCAGTGAAATGTATTAGTGGCTGTTTGTGACCAACCAGCAGAGTTAGGGTTGTGCAGGTCCTGTAAAATTTGCTGAATCATTAATTTCCTCTGTCAAGGAGGTTCTGTTTTCACCTGCGTTTTCTTTGTTTGTTTGCAGGATTACGCAAAACCTACCAGACAGATTAGGGCAAATTTTGCAGGATTTTTTTTGTGACTATCTTTAACATTGCAAGGCCATTTTTCAAGATTTCCATTGAATACTCCTGATTAAAATAAGGCATGTTTAAGGGACTTGGTACATTTTGGTGCAGATCCAAATAAAAATCCAGATTCCAATGTGGTTTCATTGAGGGGCTGTTTAGCAGAGGACCTGAGTGCCAGTCTATTTCTGAGTTTTACTATGATGCGACTGCCAGCCATTCTGCCAATTACAAGTCAGGGGCTTGGCTCCACTGTGATGCTTTTAATTATTATTTCAACAATGAGACATGAATGCAGCATAATTGTGCAGTGAGTCCCTCTGTCTTCAGATCACTGCAATTAAGCTGCTGAGTTTTAATAACTCTCGGAATGATGGAAAAAAACTAATAAAAACCATGACATGTACTTTGGGAAAGAGAATGCCACAGAAAATGAAAGCCTCTATTTCCCATAACTAATACAATTATTGGCACTATTCATATCATGTGTGCATGGAAATTAATTCAGGAAGGCCACGCAGGGAGGAAGCTTTTCCTCTGCTGATGTTCCTCCTCCGCCTCTTCCTGTTCTGCGTGCCCACCTCCCCTCGCCTCCCTCGCCTCCCTTCTACTCCTTGGAATGAGGTTCCGTTTTTTACAATCACTCACTGGGATGAGGCCAGCTGACCAACCGACTTGTGCACACGCATGCATGTGAACGCGTGGGTGTGCTGGTCACGCTGGTGTCTGCGCGGGAACCCCTCTGTGCATGAGCATGATGTGTGAGCATGTCAGGGTGTAGCTGCGAGGGGAGAGCGGTGCCGGGGGAGGGGAGAGGAAGGGAGGAAGGGAGGAACGGGTGGTGACTGTTTAACATGATCAGCGAGCGGCCATATTCCCTTCCCCCCCCCCCAGCCTCAATCCATCCACTCCACTCGTCCTCGTTGCTCTTTATCTCGACCACAGTGGATTTATCAGGATGCCGCTTCCCAAATGTGCATTTTAAAGGTAATTAAGCTAATATGTGAGTACACTTTAAAGGCCCAGGAAAAAAAGAGAAGTCAATATGCTGCCTCAGTGATTGCATTCACTCTTCCGCCACTGTTCAAACATTCCCTTCCCTCCTCCTTCTCCTCTTCTCCATCCCTATCTCCCTGTTTTATATGCACCTTTCCTCGTCTTTCTTCATCCTCCATCTGTCTTTGAATTCTGCTTTTACATCCTACTCATCTGCCTGTCCTTCAACTCTCCCTCTCTCTCTCTCTACTGTAGCAGCAGCAAACAGGCCAGTAACACACAGTCACACACCGTCACGCTCCGAGGGGGTCTTGAGTGTGTGGTTTTGTGTGTGTGTGTGTGTGTGTGTGTGTGTTTTGTGTGCACGCAGGAGTATGACTGATCTCCCAGGGGGGCAAGGTTGTTGCAAGTGTCACTGAGGAAGTAGTCATGGGAACACAGGCCCCTCCTCCTTCTTTCATTGTTATAGACCCTGTGTGTCTGTGTGTGTGTGTGTCTGTATGTATAAGAGACCACAACATGAATTTAGTTCCGGTTGTCCTCCAGCGTTAGATCACGCTGTCTGTATAGGTAATAGGATACCTGATGGTTACAGCAGATACAGCAGAGAGCTCCTATGTGTCAATCGGAGTTCAGTCTTCTTTCCCTCTCATATATTGAAGGATGTTAATCATCTAAGAAACGCCCTGCTCCTCCACAAGCCTCCAAAGCCTTTATATAAAGCTCTGCTGCACGGATTAACCAGATTCTTCTCAAAGATGTTCGCTCACTGTGGCTGACGAAAGTGGAGCGCTGCAAATCATCCCTCAGGTGTTCGGTTGGGTGGAGATACGCTGGCGGGGGTCAGTGACCCCCTTGTGACCTGTGTTACAACATTGGACTGAAAATCATTTTTCAGACGTGAGACATTTGCGGATTAGACGCGTTCAGGAAAAAAGGAACAACCACGTGGGGGGTGGAGCCTTGGTACATGACATGACGTATAAATGCCACTGCAGAAATCACATTACAGCACATCAACACTGTAGCTCTTGAATCTCTTTGTATTTCCAAGTTCACTATTTCGTCTGTGTCCTCTACGTGTATGGCACCTCTTGTTAATCCTGACATATTTGTATTGTCTTTGTTTTTTCGGTTTTGGGTCCGACACCTTTTAGAAACATCATCAACTTAACTATTTCATCATCATTTGGTGTCTGGTGACAATGATTCGGGGGAAACTGCTCAGATTTCATTTCCAACTTAGGTGCATGATGAAGAGGCAAAGCATTTTGGGGTTAAGAGACCGAGAGATTACGATGGAGAATCAATAACTCCAGATCACTTCTGCTGATACACAAGCACAGAAGAGATTAATGAATATTCTTCCTCCTTGGATAGTTTAAAGTCAACCCAGGATGAACTGAGGATGAACTGAGGGTGAACTTTGGATTGTCAAGCAGCACAAAGAAGATTTGATTCTCTAGAGTCTAGTAGGCTATTGAACTACTTTTTCTCAAACCAACTAATTGCCAATTTGGGCAACAGGAAATAGTGCATCTAGCAAATATCCTAGAGTTTTAATGTCGATCCCTCCACTATTTACCCAAAATACCTCCGTAAGACAGAGACATAACAATGTCCAATCACTTTTATGGCACATAAAGCACAGAGGTGAGGAGTATTCATCCCTATATGTAAAATACAAGTCACATGTTGATAATTTCTTTCTTTTTTCACAGTGTGTGGTTCATTTTTCGACAGCCCATGATCCTAAAGTTCTTTAAGTTCCCCTGACAAAACTATTTCTCTCATCAAATCTAAAAAACTGTCGCTACAATTTAATCTTCCCGGCTACACTTGATGTCTTTATATTTTAGCAGTTCCTTCATCCAAACTACCCAGTAGGGAGTATATTCCTCTACTAAAGCATCTTGTCATTCTAACTGGATTTAGTGGGAGGTTTAAGTGATGCATAGTCTTAACAGTGTTGAGAAGCATCCCTACCCGGTCTAAAAATATCCAGAGCCAACAGTTTGGACGTGACTGTGGCTAACAGTTGGTGACAGTAGCTGTGGCTCACGAGCCATGCTGTTTTGTCAGCATGTGGTGAGCCGGGCCAGCCAGCAGGTCCGTCGTACCGAGGCACTGAACCTCTCCCTTGCCTTTTTCCCTTTCTCTCTCATCTCTCCTCCTGCCTGTCTGTGTTTCTGTATCCGTTAATAAACCTGCTCTATCACAACCATGTTTTACTTAATGCTTCTAGAAACACGCTCGTGTGTATATGGTGCTGAGAGTTGAGCTATAATCAATTATACATGTTCTTGGTGAAATAGGGAGAAGAAAGAAGATTCCTGTATAAGACAAGTGTGGTGCTGTCCATGGTGCTGAAATGAAAAAGTCTATCTATCTATC